>NW_019384846.1:0-9869 GCF_000671375.1 Centruroides sculpturatus
TTTTTTTTTTAAGAATATACTTCTTAAAACAAAGGTAAACAATTAGTAAAAAAAGTTTACAATGTTAAAAACGATCAAGTGTCAGCTTTCTGTTATAGATTCTGACACTTTACATTAAAAACACGAAGAATTCTTCTCACCATATTGTCCTTATCTATTTTTTTAACTGCTTCAGGCCCTCTGGTGGTAGTTACGAGTTATTTTTACTTAATTTGCATATGGATACAATTTCTGTAATTACTCAGGATATATTTCTTCATAATTGAAGGTCAGACTATTTACAAAAAATATCAAATTTTCGAGTCTATCTTAAGAAATAAAAGAGCCGGAATTTTACTTAAACAAAAGCCTAACCGGACCAATATCTAGCCGAGTACAGTGGGACTGATTTCTTCGTAATATTAGATGTAATAAAAACAGAAATTTTNGGTCAGACTATTTACAAAAAATATCAAATTTTCGAGTCTATCTTAAGAAATAAAAGAGCCGGAATTTTACTTAAACAAAAGCCTAACCGGACCAATATCTAGCCGAGTACAGTGGGACTGATTTCTTCGTAATATTAGATGTAATAAAAACAGAAATTTTTCAAATTCAATGAAAGTGACTAAAAGTTGTAAATTTTGGAAATTTTCGTGGACACCTGGTCTTAAAACGAATTACAGTAGTTAGAAAACAAATAACTTTTAAGTTTAACAAATTTAGATTTTTACAGCTATGATGAGAAACGTTTAAAATTTACAACAACCCTGTCGCGTCCTTTGAGATATACTAGTGATCAGTGGCGTACCGTAGTGGGGGCGGCAGGGGCGGCCCGCGCCGGGCGGCAGTTTTTAGGGGGCAACAAAATTTCACAATAAATAATAATATTATCTTGTAAAAATTTGAAACATCCTAATCTATACTTGCATCGAGCCTACGATAGTGATATCGTCCGGACTGTCGGCTCGCCGTCCTGGTGAACTAGTAATTTTTAATCCGAGGAAATTTTGCAAAACCTGTAGCCCCCTTTTTTTGCCTTTACGATTCATTCGTGTTCATATACACCACTAATATTCAAAAGAACTATTTTAAACAGTTCGTTGCACTAGCACGTAATTTCATTGCTTGTTCTGTGACAAAAATGAATTTTAGTCTTTTAAATTGAAATACCTAAATAAGGGGGAGCGAAATTTTCCTCCGCCCCGGGTGGCTGACACCCACGGTACGCCACTGCTAGTGATGAGACAAAAGAGAAATTAACTGGTATCGGCACCCTCGGGATTTGGCAAGCATGCACAGCACCGCACACCTACCAAGACTGTCTCTGATCCCGTTCGTTAGCCACTGGTAGGGAGCAATTTTAACTAGGTGGATTGTTTTAATATTTAAAAAGTAAAGACTATTTTGTTATTTTTATGTACGTTTCTTCACAAAACTATGTTTATAATTTTCTTTAAAAGTATATTCATACAATTGAATATTTTGTACCAGGTATGTATAATTGTATATCATCACACATTTTATTTTAACAAGTTTTTATAATTTTATTTTTAATTTTAGCCCTTATATTNCCCCAAGTCTCCATTCGTGCATAGGGGTGGTTGCATCTCGATAGCTATAAGGGTGCGGGAGATATGAGGCTGAAAGTGGTTGAAAGTGGCTTTCTATTTCGAATGTTTTGTTCGAATTAAATTCGAACATAAAATTCGAATATTGGTTCGATTATAGAACGATTGTAAACGTTTCAGAAACGTTGAAAATAGTTCGTTTGACTAAACGTAAAAATTCTCTAATTAGTCTGGAAATGGGGGACCTAATTCTTGCATTCTGTGAAAACGGGTAAGATTAGCTATAATGTAATTATCTTAAAATAAATTTCCTTTTTATGTATTAATAATTTGTATTAAAATTTAGAATTCTGAAATATTTTCCTGAATGGCTATTAAATCCAATGTACTGGTTTTTCCCAATTTTCTTCATGAGTAAAGTAGGAAAAAATTATAAAAGGGACGCTGAAATAATTCATCGTTTCGACGAGAAGGTAAACTCAACTTGTGAATAGAAGCTTTGTTTTTATTTAAGTAATTAACGATTTAGTTTAATGCCAAGGTGTTCAAGAGAAAAAAAGAAAATTTTGTGAAAAAAATACATCAGCAACATTCCTTAGTCAAGGAATCAGGTAATGAAAAAAAACCAAAGCGGAAAGCAAAACAATGTCTTATCGATTCCCTGTTGGATCTTCATGTCATACAAGGCTTAATATCGGAAGAAGACGTTATCAGAGATATGGGAGGCGCTATTTTTGCGGTAGTCAAAATTTATTTAATTTATTAAAGGTATAATCGAAAATAATTATATAATTCAATAAAGGTATAATTAAAATAATTCAAGTCCATAATAACAAAATAACCGAAAATGTAATTATACGTCGTTATATTAAGACATGTAATATGTTGTTCAACTTAAGGCAATTCAAACTGGACAATGTGCATTTAGCTTTTTCTTTCGACTAATTACACAGTTTGTGGACAATTTAACGTTTATTTCGTCCATCGATCGAAGACATTTTGTTCATAGAATTAATCTGATAATATCGAACGTGGAAAAAAAGAATTTTTAGTTTCATTGAAGAACAGAAACATCGTTTGCAAAGGCGTACATATATCGCATTCTATTCTGTTAACCGTGTTAAAATTATAAACAGAATTGTTATAATGTATTATTTAAAAATTTTAATAACTTTTTTGTAATCTCTCTTCGTTTACGTCGAATTTTCATCTCTTCTGCTATGTACTGTACAGTCCATTACTAACACTTTACTTTTTTTGAATTAGGCCTAATCTCCAATAATTACGTTTTCCACGAGAAGTAACAGTGGAACCATTTTCCCTTTTACTAGTATTATTATTTTTGGCTTCATCCATAAATGCCTGTGTTTCGGAAGAAGTGAAATGACGCATTTTTTTCTCCTTTATTTTATCACCAAAAAACTTACGGCAGATGAAACTGGCGCTTTTTTAGAGTTTCAGACTATTTTGTTATTAGAGGAAACAGTACACTTCCAAAATCGGGTTATTGATATTTTGTCGTAAATGAAGAATTATGTCAACTGCTTGCTGCAAGCAATGTGATTGTGCATTGTAAACTGATCTGACAGGAATATGAAAAAAGCGCGGTATTCGTGTGCGAGAATCTGGACTCTTCTTGGAGATTTTAGAAAACTTAAATATTAAATCGTTATTTTTTTCAAATTTGTTGAAGTTAGACCTTAAAGTGCGGTATTCGTGCATGCCTTATCCTAATTTTACCCGTTTATTATACACTAGTTATTTTATTGCAAATGTAAATTACATAGAAAGAAATGTTACATTCCTTTTCAACGTATTTTAATATCAGGGTTACGATACAACCGCTCACGTTACGTCATGGACTCTTTATTTCCTGGGAAGATTCCACGTAATACAAGAGACAGTGTATTTAGAATTGAAAGAAATTTTTAAAAATGATATAAAAAGAGATATCACTATCGATGACCTGACGAAAATGACGTACTTAGAATGCGTAATTAAGGTAACTCCTCAATTTCTTTAATACATTCAAGGAATACATTACAATTTTCAGGAGTCGATGAGAATCTATACTCTTGTACCTTTTATTGCAAGAAAAAATCCTTCGGAAATGAAAATAAGTAATTTTTGATATTTTGGAATGTGTTTTTCGATAACAATATTTATATTTATAATTGTTATTGACTTGAAGCATTAAATCGTTGTCATTAAAATAGGTAATTACGTGTTGCCTGCAAATTCGACTTTTGTCATAAATATCTATGGCATCCATCATAATCCTTCTGTTTACGAAAATCCCGAAGTGTTCGATCCAGACCGTTTCTTACCTGAAAAGTATACAAATCTTCATCCTTATGCATTTCTGGCATTTTCTGCCGGATTACGAAATTGTCCCGGTAAGTGATTACTGAATAAATACAAAAACAAAAGAATTATTTTATTACAATAATTTATTTATAGGAAGTAAAGGTGCCATGATTACAATGAAAATGGTTTTGGCAAATGTTCTTCGTAATTTTAAAGTTTACTCTTTGGATCCTCAGGATAAAATTGTTAGTTCATTATATTGACTCCAATATCAGGTAGAAGAATGTGTGTAGAGCAAAGACGTATGTTGTAAAATATGAAATAAGCTGAACGTTGGAATAATTTTTCTTACAGATATATATAAACATAGACGTATCTCATATAATCTAAACAAGCGCATTTAAAAACTGTATCGAAATAATTCTACGTATTATTAAACTTTACTCATACATTGTAATTCACATTTTTATAGATAAAAGTAATGAGAATAAAATGTACTATGATTATTGTTATTAAATCTACTTTAGATAATACTATTTTTGCTGTTTATTTCATTTTATTTATTCATCACGTTGATCATTTTTCACATTAATGTTTATGTAAATTAAACTGTTGTTATCGATTTCTTGTTCGTATTTAAAATGTTCTGAACATAGATGATTCAGTTAATGATGCGTTGGATACACAATATTTGTATTTTATTTTAGTATTTTTCTGATATGCTACAGAATGAAAATTATGCGAATCCAAATTTAATAAAAATGTTTAAAATATGTGACTAATTAATATGTAACTCTTATTAACAGAAATACTATGATTATATGGCAGACAGTTCGATAAACCCTACTCGCCTTTCATATAAAATGTATACAATTGACGAAGAAAAAGGTCCATAATTTGACACGATATTATATATTACTAGCTGCAAGGACTCGCTTCGCTGGGCAAAAAGTAACGATATTGAAGATTAAGATACTTACATTATAGCCATTACTATAGCCATTATTAGCCATTACATCATAGCTAATCTTACCCGTTTTCACAGAATGCAAGAATTAGGTCCCCCGTTTCCAGACTAATTAGAAAATTTTTACGTTTAGTCAAACGAACTATTTTCAGCGTTTCTGGAACGTTTACAATCGTTCTATAATCGAACCAATATTAGAATTTTATGTTCGAACCATGGCTAAGAAGCGACAGAGCTTCTTAGCCATAGTCAATTTTTATAGACTTTTTTGCCATACACAGCCCAAATTCAAGCCCCACTACTCGAGTTTTTCAAGGATTTTAAGAAAAATGATAAAGTTGCATTATCTCCTGCAACGAATCTGTTCTCAAGTCCTTCAATCAATGTAAAGCAGACCTCTCAAATGCAACAACCCTTGCATACTATTTGTCATAGAACAATCTCTTTTTAATGGTAGACACATCTAATGCCGCCATCGACACTGTACTCTAAACCCATACTGCTGAAGGAACTCACCCACTAGCCTTCTTTTCGCAGAAGGTAAGACCTACTGATATAAAGTACAGTAATTACGATAGGGAGCTGTTAGCTACATACTCCGCAATCAAACGCTTCCGCCATACCATAGAAGGTCGAAACTTCGTCATCTATACAGACCATCGTCCTCTCATTTTCACTTTCCACCAAAAAGCAGAAACTTGCTCTCCATGTCAACTGCGACATCTCGATTACATTGCGCAGTTCAGAATCAACATCAGATATGTCACTGGCTCGAACAACATTGTGGCAGACACCCTTTCCTGGGATCAACGAGATTCGACTTCTGGTGACAGACTTTACCGCCATAGCGGAAGCTCAAGCAAATAACGATGAGCTAACCGCACTCTTCACAGACGATAACACATCACTCATGCTACAGCCACTTTGAATCAGTATGTCACTACAGCTGTAATGTGACACAAAGGACAGCAAGGTTTCCCATACATATCTCCCCAATTTCGCTGTCAAATCTTCTCTTCTATGCACAATTTGGTCCATCCATGTATACGTGACACGAGTCGTCTAGTCCAAAAACGTTTTGTGTGGCCTTCGATGCAGAAGAACATTGCGAACTGGACCCCTTCCTGCATAAACTGCAAACGGTCCAAAGTGATTCGGCACACCAAAAACCCTTTTCAGAGATACGACGTTCCATCCAATCAGTTTTTACATCTGCATTTTGACCTTGTCACCTGCACAGATAGATTCACGAGGTGGCCGGAAGCTGTTCCCCTCCACGACATCTCTACTGAAACAGTCGCTCGCAGTTTCATCTCTCATTGGATTTCCAGATTCAGTGTTCCTTCCATCATTACTATCGATCAAGGCCGACAAGTAAAATCGCATCTCAGCTTCGCTCAATGAGTTTGTCGTGTTGCTGATCAATTGCGCAGTTCCGGAACTGATCACATTCCGTTCAGTAAAATTAAACAGTAACCTTGACATCTGACCCATTTCCAACAAGGAAAGGAGTTTTTGTTTACATAGTAATAAGACACTTAGCGCGTTGTTGTCATTAACGGTGGGGAGTGGGTGCAGCTCACTTGATATCCTGTTTTGAAGGTAATGAAGTTTAACTGACCTTGACAGATGTCTCTAGTTACTAAGAATAACAAGTGGGGAGCAGTTGTTTAAACAGTAATAAAACACTTGGCGGTTTATTAAGTGACTGTCCTGCTCTACTCATATTACCGCAAAAGCAATAAACACTTAACACAGAACTTTGAAACACGGTCAATTTCTATCGGATTACAAAGGAACCAACAACAATTGGTGAAAGTTGAGATAATCTATTGGGGAATGAGACCTGATATGTTTATTTTAAAGCCGTATCGTCTCTAATTACAAGAAAATCAAGTACATAAAACATTATAAAGAAAGAAAAGTATCAAAATAACAAATAAAATCATAATTTCTGATAATCAGTGGCCGCGATTTTACAATTTTATAATAGAAAGGCTGAAGCTACGCATGCAGTGATTAGCGATTATTCTTGTCAACCTGTAGCACTCTTGAGTGCACAACTAAGTTCCTCCAGCTCGATTTCTTCACCCTTATTAAAGCGCAAATCGGACCAGTCCACTTCAAACGCATTTGCTAACAGATAGAACGTCCTGGCGTATATTAAGTGATCAGTTTCCGGAGCTGCACAATCGATCAGCAACACGACAAACTCATTGAGCGAAGTTCAATCTAAATCACAACGGAAGGCTTAATCCAGAGGAGACTCTCTTTTCGATCTTGAAGTTCCGATTTTTATAGTTTTTCCCCCACTGCTTGCATTTCGGATTGGTCCCTCGTCCCATTCCTCTCTTCCCGATTGGTCTTTCCTTTGTCTCCAGGCGCAAGACGAAACTTTTTCGGGTCGCGGGAAAAGTCCGATTCGAGGTGTTCCTCTGATACCTCTTTGTCGACTCTGCTCGGTGACTGTATATAAAACAATAACACCTGCACTCATAACTCAGTCCGTTGTTTATCATTTCTTGACGTCTAAGAATTTAACGATCATTTTCATCTTTCATCTATCAAAAATTTCCTTTTCTTTGTTCGTAAAGTTTTATCTCGGCCAACATTTTACAGACACGCGAGTCAAAGATCTACCTGTTAATGAGCGCTCGTGTTAGAGTTTGTCTTCCGCTAAGACCTTGACAGATAGTTTGACACATACTCGAACCATTCCGAGTCTCGTTGTTTACATTTTGTGTCGCGCAAAAATTTCATGGTTTACCCGAGTTCAATCCTCGTCTGGGACCCCACAATTGGCCTTCAGGAGATGATATGGGATACGTCTGTCCTCTTCTGGATCTTTCGGCGTACTCCTCGAATAACGCAAAATTCTTTCTTTTTCTGATGAATGTTCACCAATCAGCATTTCGTATTTTTCCACGTGAACAGGGAAAAAGGGGATTTATCGAGGGGTTGAAAATTCCCAGGGTGACTAAGATTTTTAGGAGATAAGGGAAAACAAAAGGATGTCGATCTTCCATTGAAGGAAGTGATTTTTAGCAGTTTCCCTCGTTTAGAAAAACATAATNGCACCAATATGGCTACTGTTCCTGTTGTCTCTGGCCCTGTAGTTGGGGATGGCAAGATGGCTGGCTCCCAAAATGCTGAACTTTAGAAATTAAAGTTGGCAGAAAAGTTAGGCTTAGCAAACCTAAGCCTAACACCCTAGATAAGCCTATGGCCTAACCTCCTATACTATAGTATGGGAGGTAGACTGCTAACCCTAAAACTAGGCCTAGGCAAAAAATTTTAAGTCCAGAGCACACTGACATACGTCTTGACTGCTCGAAAGCTAAACTCCCTCACCTCTGATATGCTACAGGATGAAAATTATGAGGTTCCAAATTTAATAAAAATATTTGACTAAAAAATATGTAACTCTTACTAACAGAAATATGGCAGACAGTTCGATATCGCCTTTCATATAAATTGTATAGAATTACCGAAGGAAAAAAAATCCAAAATTTAACACGATATTATATATTATAGGAGTAAAAATTGTGTTCCCTAAATGAAATATAATTTTTAGTACAGAATTACATGTACAAAACTTCAAATGTATAAATAGATTTGATGTTCTTTACTTGAATACTATAAGCCATAGTGAAAACAAAAATGAAAACAGTGAAGTAAAAATCGAAGCAGGAAACTTGCTTTTGTTTTCAAATTGTTTATATGGATTTACAGAGTGAAATGTTTTAATTAGAATAAAAATACTATCTGCAAAAAAATGTAAAAAATGTAGTTATCATCTTTATCTTTCCTTAAGTTAAGCGTTTAAGTCTTTTACGATTTTTTCCATCTAATTCGGGATTTACCATTAGATCCTCGATTAATGAACGTTAAATTAGATAAATTTCATAAAATAGCATATGTGTATGGAAATCGATTTCTTACCTCAAGCTTCCTGAACATCAATTACAACCTGCTCATTGCCTGGCAGACATGCACTTGAACAAGAAACGTCGACTTTGATAGGAGACCATGCTCGATGACATATTGCTAATATGGTAAAAGCACTGTTGTAGAAATGGCATTGAAGCTTTTGTGCATCCTCTGTGTTCATTATAGAAATCCTTTCTTTAATTTCGGTTTTTTTGGGAAATAAAACAGACTTCACGTGGTCAGTGAATTCCATTGATAAATGTCAGTCTTGCTTGCAGTAAAACTCTCCAGGCCAATGGTGGCAAAATCTATGACTCGTGGGTTAGACATGGACCCACTCTGGCTTTTTAAATTATCCACGCATTGATTTTAATAAACTTATTTTTTATATCATAAAAAAGAAAATAGACAAACAAAAATATTAAAAAATTAAAAGTATATGTATGTAATGCAAGTATCAGAAATATATCTAATGCAGGCTGGATGCAGGTATCGGAGCACGCGCTTGGTGTCATTCCATAATAAAATAATAAATTAATAAATTTTTATATGAATACAATTTCTGTAATTCTCAGGATATATTTCTTCATAATGACTATTTACAAAAAATATCAAATTTTCGAGTCTACCTTAATCCTTTTTATATACTCCAGAAGTAACAGTAAACATGTTTTTTTTTTAAGAATATACTTCTTAAAACAAAGGTAAACAATTAGTAAAAAAAGTTTACAATGTTAAAAACGATCAAGTGTCAGCTTTCTGTTATAGATTCTGACACTTTACATTAAAAACACGAAGAATTCTTCTCACCATATTGTCCTTATCTATTTTTTTAACTGCTTCAGGCCCTCTGGTGGTAGTTACGAGTTATTTTTACTTAATTTGCATATGGATACAATTTCTGTAATTACTCAGGATATATTTCTTCATAATTGAAGGTCAGACTATTTACAAAAAATATCAAATTTTCGAGTCTATCTTAAGAAATAAAAGAGCCGGAATTTTACTTAAACAAAAGCCTAACCGGACCAATATCTAGCCGAGTACAGTGGGACTGATTTCTTCGTAATATTAGATGTAATAAAAACAGAAATTTTTCCAGGGTGCTTTAATTG
>NW_019384846.1:12444-39428 GCF_000671375.1 Centruroides sculpturatus
CCTTTTCGCAAGATCGCCACTTTATTGCTTACTGACTATGTTTTTCAAGTTGAGAGAACATGAAGTGGATTGGTTTGTTATTATCCAATAAAACATTGGAAAATTTCCTGTTGTGAAGGTAATAAAGTTTAACTGACCTTGAAGCGTCTCTACTTACAAAGAATAACAAGTGGAAAGCAGTTGTTTAAACAGTAATAAAACACTTGGCGGTTTATTAAGTGACTGTCAAGCTCTACTCATATTACCGCAAAAGCAATAGACACTTAACATTGGACTTTTGAAACACGGTCAATTTATATCGGATTATAAAGGAACCAACAACAATCGGTGAAAGATGAGATAATCTAGTGGAGAATGAGACCTGATCTGTTTATTTTAAAGCTGTATCTTCTCTAATTACAGGAAAATCAAGTAAATAAAACATTATAAAAAAAGAAAAGTATCAAAACAACAAATAAAATCATAATTTCTGATAATCAGTAGCCGCGATTCTACGATTATAAAATAAAAACGACTAAAGCTATGCACGCAGTGAGCTTTGCTCAATGAGTTTGTCGTGTTGCTGATCGATTGCGCAGCTCCGGAAACTGATCACTTAATACGCCAGGACGTTCTATCTGTTAGCAAAAGCGTTTGAAGTGGACTGGTCCAATTTGCGCTTTAATAAGGGCGAGGAAATCGAGCTGGAGGAACTTAGTTGTGCACTCAAGTGTGCTACAGGTTAACAAGACTAATCGCTCATGGATCTAAATCACGACGGTAGGCTTAATCCAGAGGAGACTCTCTTTTCGATATTGAAGTTCCGATTTTTATAATTTTTTCCCCCACTGTTCGTATTTCGGATTGATCCCTCGTCCCATTCCTCGCTCTCCGATTGGTCTCTCCTTTGTCTCCAGGTGCAAGACGAAGCTTTTTCGGGTCGCGGGAAAGGTGCGATTCGAGGTGTTCATTTGATACCTCTTTGTCGACTCTGCTCGGTGACTGTATATAAAACAATAACACCTGCACTCATAACTCAGTCCGTTGTTTATCATTTCTTGACGTCTAAGAATTTAACGATCATTTTCATCTTTCATCTATCAAAAATTTCCTTTTCTTTGTTCGTAAAGTTTTATCTCGGCCAACATTTTACAGACACGCGAGTCAAAGATCTACCTGTTAATGAGCGCTCGTGTTAGAGTTTGTCTTCCGCTAAGACCTTGACAGATAGTTTGACACATACTCGAACCATTCCGAGTCTCGTTGTTTACATTTTGTGTCGCGCAAAAATTTCATGGTTTACCCGAGTTCAATCCTCGTCTGGGACCCCACAATTGGCCTTCAGGAGATGATATGGGATACGTCTGTCCTCTTCTGGATCTTTCGGCGTACTCCTCGAATAACGCAAAATTCTTTCTTTTTCTGATGAATGTTCACCAATCAGCATTTCGTATTTTTCCACGTGAACAGGGAAAAAGGGGATTTATCGAGGGGTTGAAAATTCCCAGGGTGACTAAGATTTTTAGGAGATAAGGGAAAACAAAACGATGTCGATCTTCCATTGAAGGAAGTGATTTTTAGCAGTTTCCCTCGTTTAGAAAAACATAATTTTCCCACCAAAATCAGAGAATATTTTTCGTCAAAATTTTAACTTTTTAATTAAATTGTTAATTAATCACAGGGGTGATTCGCATCTCACATAAACGTAGTTGAAAACAAAAAATCGCATGTAAAACAGTACAGTAAAAGCATTTCTTCAGGATAAGCCATGATTCTTTTTCTCTTCCCTCAGCAGGGAAATTTCGAAAAATCTTTTCTTAATGTGTGTTTTCATGTCGTACCCTATCTGTGTGCAAAATTGAACCTTTTTCCGTTTAGAGGTTTGTTCTGGACGATGATGAATCAGTCACTCAGTAAATCACTCACTCAGTCAGTTAGTGAGAACAAGTAATTCTATATATTTCGAATTATGTAAAAGACTACTTGAATTGAATTTAAAAATATTTATTATAATGAAAATTGTGCCGTTATTGAATTAGATAATTAAATCTTATTTAAAAGAATTTTACGTTTTTAGCATAGTTGTACTTCGTACTTTGAACTTAACACTTTCCACGAGACCGTTCGAACTATCAATTCTTTGAAATTCAAATTAACTTTTCTTATCAAACAATACAGAAAATAAATCAATTCGTTTGTAGACAATAAATAGTACCTATTGCGATAAACGTAAACAAGAAATACTCAAGATGGAGCTAAAAATAACCAAATTAAATGTTTTTAATCATAAATTAAAATACGAAAATATTTAAAATTAGTAAATTTTGTATAATAAAATGAATATTAAATTCACAGTGTCTTAGAAAAGGGTAATGATTTCTCTTTTCTTAAGGTTAGCATGCAGCTGCTTGGCTTACAAATAATCTTATCAAAAATACTTTTACCAGCTAAATGCTTTCATTTTTCTACACTAAAAAAAATTTATATTTTCTCCATTTCATTCGATCTACTGCCACAACGTTATCTTCGTTTGTTGCTTTTATTGCTTCCCTGTTCATAAGAATGGTGTACGCAGCAGACATGAACATCTTTAAAATTGACATGGATCTGTCACAAGTGTATAGCTGTCACGCTTGTCGATAAGTTCGTTTTTCATTTCAATAATCGATATTACGACCTTTCTACTACTTTATATTATTTTTACGAAAGCTGTAACTCGATACTTCGTTACCCAAGTTGTTCCAGTGTGTTATCATCTGTAGTAGTGCTTTCTAATCGTTTTTCATTCAAGACTCTAATTTATTATGGAGATTTTCTTGCGACCGCGAGCCGCATATTAAATTTAAAATAATAATATACAAATAGTGCCTATAACTACTTTATTTATTTGCATAAAGAACGAGTTTAAACAATGAAAACACATACATACATAAAAAACGAGTTTTATGATTTGCTTTATTTATTTGCAGCATAACAATTTAAACCTATGTGCAATATTTGACACTACTGCACTTAATTAAGCAACTACAACATTTTTCAACATTGAACGATCATCGGTTAATCAGGGCATGGTAAACTCGTTGTCAAGAAGATATTAAAGGAAATATTACATACAAGTTCTTCCCAAAATTAGAACGTAGACACAATTGCAAAATTATAACCCACGATTCTCAGCTAACACAATACTCACGGAAAGTGATAAATTAAATAATTACCTTACTTCATTTAAAATTATAAATAACCCGAACTGTCGCTGTGGAGATGATGTACCCTACACGGTAAAATAAATAATATAACGTAATATAGGACTGTGTCCTTTTTGACTCTTGGCAGAAGCAGCTTATTACACACTTTACAAATAAATTGATTACTTGGCCCGTGACACTAAGTAAACTCTCACAAAACGAAGACGATTTTAAAATGTTGAAACGTTGCATCATTGAAAGCTTTAACAAACATGGACTAAACTAGAAAAGTAACCTTTCTCCTATCCTCACTGTACTTTACGGCACTCTGTCGTATTGACCCACTACTTCTTTCGTCTATTCTTTCGAATGATCAGTACTCCACTTCTCCTGCTTTGAACCGTAAGGTTCTGTTACTAGTACGGACAGTTGAATTCTCCCAGATTTCGATTTGTTATGAAACAACTAAATACCATATACTTTTTCAGAAAAGTATTTTTGAAAGATATTTCTTTGAGAAATTCTTCACATATTTTTGTTGCCTTATTCAATCGATATAATATATTCCTAGGAAACCCAGGTTCGATTCCGTGCCAATGTAAACTCTTTTAATAACGGTATGTCCTAAATATATCATTCCCTGTACCTCATTATCTGATATACTTCATTGAAAGCCTGAATAATAAACACACGATGCGGATCAAAACCCCCCTTAATCCACACAGGGCAAAAAGTTAAAAAATGTAAATTGAAAAAAAAAACGCTTAAAGAAGAATTTTCAAGGAATTATAAAAAAAAAAAAACTTATCTTCACGGATTGCAGCCTCATCAAATTTGCCTTTCACACTCCCTAAGAAAATAGACTAAATTATTCGTGATTGAATTATCCCCTTCAAAATACTAAGGGTTTGTTTAAAACATTTTTTCGTACCATACTTGTTTCTCGAGACATTTCAGTCTGAAGTTAAATTAAACAATGTATAAACAATATAGTATTAAGTATTGTAAGTATAGACAAGTGAAAATAACATTTGTTTATAATTACATGCATTAAAATGTTTTTACAACATTTCAAGTAAATCATTTTTAAAAATATTTTTGTCTTCGCTCCATATTTTTATGAAATTAATTCGTTTTACATGTTTTTAAATAAATTTATTGCAAATAAAACAGAATAATAAATTTTGAGGTTTATATCAGTTTAGTTTAGTAATATTAAATTAAATTCATTTTCTAAATTAACGTAAAAAATAATTATTACCGAATGGAAATTTCCATTTCTCTTAATAATTGTTTGTATTTAATGAAGTAGAAGTTAAAGTAAGTAAAGTTATAGCTGCAGGCAATAAATAAATTGCTGGCAACTCCACGAAATAAAAAGAAAATACTCAAAAAGAATATTTTCAGGTTTCTTATTTTTCCTTGATCGTTCTGATAAATTTTTATCGTCAAACTAATCTCTACTATATTCAAAACCTTTGTTTCAGCTTTACTTTTAAAAAACAAAAGTTATATTCGTAACTTTCTTTATTTTACTTTCAAACAATACAGTAATTTCTGTGAATATTCCATCTTTATCACATACAAAGCAAATTCAAATAAAATAAGTTTATAAAATAATTGAAATATAATGAATTAGTTAGGTTGAACATATTTAATTTATAAAATTATTTTATTTTTATTAGAGTTGTTTACGTTTTTTACAATTACTTTGAATTTATTTATTGAATTTATTAAATATGACAAATAACTCTTTTAATAATCATAGTAGGACTCTACGAAGTTTTTGGACAAGTCTCATCCAGGAATGGGAGTTTCTGTACCAATTCAATACTATTCATATCTAATAAATTATATATCTTACACAAAAATTCAATTTTAAGTCATAATATGATGTAACAACACTCGAAACAACGTTGTGTTGTTTTATGATAATGTGCATCTGCACACCTTCGACAACACTGTCGATACTCCTGAAAAACTTTTCTTTGAGATGTTAGAGTAACTTCTCTATAGTCCTTTTTAGGCCCAATTGAATCTGTTTGTTCTGTCAATAAAGCTCTACCTAGAGGGAGATTCAAGTCTGACGATGAGATGAAGAAGGTGGATCATTCTTGGCGAGCAGTTCAGCGGATAACATTTTTAATGAGAGAGTAGGGAAGTTAGTTGAGAGATGGACAAAGTTATTGAACAGCTGGACAATTGTGTCGAAAAATGATCTATTTGACTT
This sequence comes from Centruroides sculpturatus, assembly GCF_000671375.1. NCBI lineage: Eukaryota > Metazoa > Arthropoda > Arachnida > Scorpiones > Buthidae > Centruroides > Centruroides sculpturatus. Next base: position 17,839 of record NW_019384846.1, read on the forward strand.
TTTGAAAAATTGATTAAAATAAATTTTAGAACATAAGCGCGTGTACTTTTTTTAACACACACACGTTTAATTTCTGAACTCTTACCGTTTTGTCAATGTATTCTGTATTCTGAATCATTTTAAATGTTTGAATTCGTTCGAATGTAGAAAACTAAAAATATATCATACAGTTCAGTTTTTGAAATTTACATATATATATTTAAAAATCTTAATCAATAATTGACAAAAATACAGATAATTACAGAAATGTCCTTATCAATATGAATTTAATACTAATGGTTAATTGTTCGATTTGAACAAAGCTAAATTAAACCCCAACTGTAATGATTAAACTCTAGACAATAGCTCATTAATATTTAAAAATTTTTTTCTTTTTCTTAAAGATCCTATTGATATGTTTTGTACGTGACAAAGAAATTGTTATCGAAATCACAACCGTGACTTCAGCATTACCTTAAGGAACACTTCATTTTTTAACTTCCCTTGTAATACTTCCGAGATTTCTTTTATAATAATTCAACATGTGTCAAGTATATGACAATCAAAGATAAAAAGTTAGGTCGAATCGATACCAGTAGCGTACCGTGGGTGTCAGCCGCCCGGGGTGGAGGAAAATGTCGGTCCCCCCTTATTTAGGGAAATTCCTCGGATGAAAAAGCTACCCGGCGAGCCTATTCCCGGACTGTTGGCACGATTTCATCGTAGGCGCGATGCAAGTACAGATTTGGATGTTTCAAATTTTTACAAGATGTTATTATTATGTATTTTAAAATTTTGCCGCCCCCTAAAAAGTGCCACCCGGGCAGGCCGCCCCTGCCACCCCCATCGAAACACAATAAGTTATTTACTTCATACATTTTATTTATATTTTATTTTACTTGAATTAATTAATGAAGAGCTTCGCTCAATTATTTTATAATTTTATTTCTGTTTATAAATAAAGATACACTGTGATCATTACGACTTTTTCAAGTATCTAAATGTAAACCAAAAAGAAAAGCAAGAAAAAAGTCAACAACATTAAAACCCATTAATTAATTTATTATTTAACCAACTACGAAAAACCTACACACATCATATTTCTCCCGATTTCTTATTAGAGAAAACCGAACGCATATCTTTCCAATTTAACAATTATTACTAAGGTTGTAACACAAACAATGATCATAGTTACTACCAGCAATTAATTTAATATGTTTGACAGATGTTATCAGTTTTATGAGGTAAAAGGAGTATAAAAAGGGGTCGCACCCGCACCTCGGGGCGATTATCCACAAGTCATTAGCGATCGTCGAAGAACAGTCTTCCAGCTGCAACTCTATTCGAACCTCGTTCCATGCACCTCTCGAGAAGTGATCGCCGCACCTCCCGGATAACCTCCCAGTCCATGATTGTCACGACGACGTCAGATATGAATATTTATCAGAGGTAATTTGGGTTAAATGTAAACGCTCTCTCTCGGGGTCTTTAGGTTAAGTAGAGTATAACGTGTATCGGACGTTTTCTATAGATCTTTGTAATTTGCAACGCGATATTGCCATATTTCGTTATAACTTTGTATCCTAGTTTTACGTATGATAATTATAGTTGTTTTTGTTAAAATCTGTCTATTATTTCGGAGAACGGACATCTATTTTCCGTAAAGTGTTTAACGAGCCCACCTACTCGAAATAGCGTTACCAATGGTGAGTTAGGACGCGTGTAATTATCCTAACTGGAGTCAGTTCCTGACCAGAAACAGCCATTGAACGATTTGAGTGTTTCCGTTAAATCATCAGCCATCCCGTTACGAGAAACCGGTAAGCAGGGTTGAGCTCACGGCTCTACACCCCCACGGTTCTCACATATTTCTAGTGCGCTTGCGTGGAGCGTGAAGTTACGTATTTGCCTTTGTTAAATAAATACTACTCCGAATTACAATGAGCTTGGGTGTATTTTTAATATCTAAATACAGTATATTAGGCGACACGGCCAGTATTATGATTTTATAACTAATTTTAATAATTTTATAACTGTATAGAAAATGTAAGAGTTTTAATTAAGGAAAATGAAAAAAAAAAAATCGATAGTGTTGCTCTAGATTCGACTGCTTGAATTTAATTTTCGCGATTCAAGCATTTCGCTTCGCCATCCAATCTAGATTTGCGATGTATAGTTTAATAAGCCCTGATTTGGAATATCGAGGATGATTTTCCCATCATAAGCTTGGCTATAGGGCGAGAGTAACCGCATATCTTTCGGGAATTTCGGATAGAAAAGTTACGATATTTTCTTATATTTTCCAGTTATTAATTTTATTACGCTTAACGAATTTGTGGCTCGCCAGAAAAACTCGTTTTATATACTGTATAAGCTACAAATTCTGTTAATTATATCAAGTTGATAATATTTTGACACCGAATCTCTAAAATGTAAAGTATTAATGGATCGTATGTAAAAATTTTCTTCCACTTCTGCTTTATTAACTGCGTAGTCGAATGCAGTATCCTAAACATGCACTCTATATTTTATAAATGCTTTATCAGTTATGAAAACATTTCTGTAAATGAGTGATGATCATAAATAAGTAATGTATCTTGTTAATCCATTGAACCTTGCAAGAGACAGAGCAATGTTATTTGTCTGACTGTTTTAACGAATATTGTTATCCATTCGCACTAGTGAGAGTTCTTGGTGCCACGTGTGGTTAAGAAGTGTGTTGCGAACACCGCGTCGGGTGTAGCTTGCATCAGATCCCCCAGTTCGAGGCACGTACTGGTTTTTCATCAGAGCACCTCAAATGTTTACCGGATTTGACCGCTGATCGAACATCATGCCCCAGACAACCATGCTCGGTGTGTCGTTTCCATCTAAAATAACAATAAACCTAATTGTATTTAAAATAATGTTTCCTAATTATATATCTTCCAAAAAACTATTCTTATGATTACTTTTTAAACAAAATATTTTGTAAATATTTCAAATCCTACATTAAATTATAGACCCGCGATAACAAATTCCTGACAGCACTTTTAGTATTTACTGTATGGCGATTTTGACGTCAAAACTTGGCGGATGTCGATTACGTATCATAAAAAGTCTGACTGTAATTGGCATTTTTCCAGGGTTATTATTTTGCAGATATATATATATATATATAGGTAAAATATTATTACGTACGCTAGGAAGTGCAGAGCAAGAAGAGTATTAACCATGCTTCTGTCGACTTTCCAAATTCTTTTAAGTTTGCTTATTATATCTCTTCTAGTGATATATTCATTAGGAAAGAAATGGAAAAACAAAAGAAACCAACAGGAAAATTATTTGTTTTCCTCTGCATCTGGAGGTAAGAAAATATTTAAAAATATCGTTAATTTAACAAAGAAAAACTTTATAACAGTCTTTTGTTCGGTAAATTTTTCTTGGTTTTTTATGCAACATTTGCAAATATTAAAACGAAGAAAACGAATTTAACTGCAAACTTTTTCTGCTTAAAATTATAATTTCTAAAGCTCGTTGACAAATTTTTTAATGATTGCAACGCATCTGAGACTAATTTAAATGAAGAATATTTATGTATTATTATTTTTGAAGTATTAATAAGTTTGTCATTTAAGAATAAAACGTATTCTCTTTAGTTTATTTATAAAGATAAAGATTTGGTTGGGGTATTAACTGCATTTATCATTACTTTTTATTTTTCGAGTGTAGAAAAAGTACTTTGTAAGTAGAGTTGGTCGTGGGGCGGTTAATTAAAACGTTAATATAACGATCGAAAATGGTAGATATTCTGGTATATGGGCTGTCGTTAAACCAAGGATAGTTATTTTGGTTCGGGTAGTGACTTCAGATGTTTTCCCATGTTGTGTTGGTAATCGGAGTTAATGATAGGAGTTTTCCGGGGATATATATTTGGTGTTAACGGTGTTTGGAAGAGTGCTATTAGCGAGGTCATCTGCTTTGTCGTTGATATCAATACTAAGGTGAACGAGAGTCCAGATAATGTGTATGTTCTTTTCGTGGCTGTACTGTTGTGTAGTTTGTTATGGATGCTGCGAAAGATGGTAGGAGATTTGTTATTGCAGTTGTTTAAGGCGGAGAAGATGGATTTGTAATCTGTGCAAAAAACGGCAATGGCAGGTCTATCGGTAACATATGTGATGGCCTGCAAGATGGCATAGTCCTTGGCGGTAAATATGGTGCAATCCAGCAACAAGTTGCTTATCATTCCTGAAAGCGTTTACAGGCGCCATCTATTATCATGCTGTATTTTATTTTTAAAAGTTTACATTTTCAGCTGTTATTAGGGGAGATCGGGGCAAGATCGGCATGTTAAGCTTTACTTAAATTTTGTGTAATAAATACTGCTGTAAACTGAAAAAAAAGCTTTGCATATTGTCTATTGGAATGTTACCTTACTATAGAACTGGTTAAAATCAGTTTGGAAATAAAAATAATTAAAATAATTACAACTTTACAAGAAGAGAGAAATTGACGAAGTTGCCCCGGGTATAGGGGCAAGATCGGCAACTTCTCTCTTTTTGTAAAGTTGTAATTATTTTAATTATTTTTATTAAAGTTGCCCCTGGTATAGGGGCAACAGTAATGGGGCAAGATAGGCACGTATATAAAATTATGTTATTAACAATGTATAAGTTGGAATTCACTATTAAAACAAAGAAATACAAATCCAACACCCATTTAATATTATTACAACGAAATGCAAGTTCAAAGACATATATACATGAATAACAAATGCAAACATGTTTTCATTTATCATCTGTTTGATTTTTATCCTTTGCTTCTAATGTGGCTTTATGTTGCCGATCTTACCCCGCTAGTCATGATTTCGAAACATTAAGTACAACCCTGAGAACAGAATGCCAAGCCACGATCTGGCCACGTGAATAAGTTGAAGTTACATCCTTCTAACAGGAAAAGTAACTTTCGTTATCATGGAATTATAACAAAACCTGCCAATTCAATATAAATGGAAAAAAAATATTATATGGAATTGAACGAAAATGAAAATTTGCTTGATAATTCAACTACGCTTGTTGGAGAACAATAAAAACACTACACTCAACAAGCCACCGATAAAACTCAACTGCCTAATCTATAACCAAAGTCTCCTTTTAATTTGTTTTTTAAAAAAAGCGCTTGACAAACTTGCCCCGCATGCCGAAGTTGCCCCGATCTCCCCTAAATGGAGAAATTTAAATTTAAATTTTTAAAGTATCTTTTTTTTTCCACTTCATTGTCCCTTAACTACGAAAATATAATAGCATCAATCTACTTCTGTAATAGGCTTCTTGTCTAATCTTATTTTCAATTTTACGAGATGTATGACGGCTCTTTTTTTCTGCTAGACTTATTGCACCATCAATTAGAAACAGGACAATTTTTAGAAAATAACATTTTTATTTCTTAGAGTATGAATTTCGGACTCGTGTCTCTTTTCAACTCTTTGTAATGTAACTGTTTAGGAAATAATGCATACAAGTTAACATAAAATTTTTCCACTGTTACAAAATTTGTTAAAATTTTTAATTTACATGAGTATGAGAAACACAGAAATGGTGACGATTGATAACATACGGATGATAATTATTAATTTACATGTATTTGCTATAAGAATAGTTAGAATGTTAATGATTTACAAGCACGATGTATACATAACAACGTGTAAAAATTGTGAACTTACAGTAGATACGATATATAAAATAGCAATAGCAATGAAAGGCGACAATATACAGTCAACCCACCTATAACACGGTAGATACTTTCCGTTCTTTATAAATCGATTTCTTACGAGACCTTGCCAATCACAGCTCAACACGTATGATGTTTACGGACTACAGCTGTTTGAAAGGTTTTCTTCCATAAAATTAATCGATTCTAGACTAATTCGACTGAACATTTTTAAAATACGTACATTTTTTTGGGAATAATCCGTATAAAGTGCGCTATAAACAAAAAATTGTAGGATTACTTACCGAGTGTGCACCGTTCGACGTCGCCATTGCTTAAGCTTGTTTTTGTCGCAGAGCAACGCACCAAACCGCACCAAACCAAGATTATTTATATTTGTACATGATAAACGTGTTACTTAAGCTTTAAATAACTGAAGAATTGTGTAAAAATCGACGAAATCTTTATTAACAGCAATATTGCCGCAATTTTTACTACATTAATAACACAACTAATGAATTTTGTAATTAAGCAATAATATTTGGCATTATAAAAAGTCCAGCGGCAAATTACGAAACCTTACCGACTGTTAATAGATTTTATTTTAAAAAATCATTTTATATCTTTAATTATACTACTGACAAAATGTGTGTGGCTTCATTGGTTATGAGATTTAAAGAATATATTTCTATTATTAATTATTATAAAATTGAAAAACGCTCAATTTTAACAGTAAAGATAAATTTTATGAAAAAATTGTAAATTGTAATAACTAATAAAGTCTTCATTAAGTTATACTTAATTAAGTTTAATATTATTCATTTTATATTATTTATAATTAAGAAATAAAACCGTTTTTAAAATATAACATATCATAACAGATGGCGCCAAACGCAGTTATTAATGTTGCTGGGAAAGTTAAGCAACTGGTTGCTTGAGTTTTAACGTTCGGTTTGAATTTCTATTGCTTTATTTACGATTTTCTTTTAGTAACTGCAATGCGTCCGACACTTATCTATGTAAAAGTATTTTTTATATTCCATTGACAGATATGAAATGCTCATAAGTGCAAGTAGCAGCGCAAATTATTGGTTGATAATTGTCGATTTTATATATCTCGTACGAACATTTTTTATTCTAAGCAGATGATCGGCAGATACTCGTATGTACTGTATGTGTATGCTGAACAAGTAATCAACACTTGGACAAATAGACAAATACTTTGCCGAATACCGAACATGTGGATGCAGTTTAATAAATAGTGTAACTTACTTGTTTGTTAATTGGTTTTTATTATTTATTTTTTTCTAATATTACTATTATGCGCATTTGACTTAAATAAAGTGATAATAAATTATAGGNGTAACATTCCAATAGACAATATGCAAAGCTTTTTTTTTCAGTTTACAGCAGTATTTATTACACAAAATTTAAGTAAAGCTTAACATGCCGATCTTGCCCCGATCTCCCCCTATATATAATTATAATAAAGTTACAACATATTAAGTTAATATATAATTATATATACAGTACCTAATTTATATATAATTTATACATAATACTGTACAGAAGATAGTAAACTCAATTTACCCGCCTAAATTCTCTGTAGCGTGGCACTGGACGGCGGAAAGTTGTTCGGCTGCCCGATGACGTTTCACCGAATTATAGGAGTGTTTTTTACCAGGTTTGTACGGATACCGTCGCATTTTTTTTCGCCGTTTTATAGGAATTGTAATTATAGGAACCCGTGTTATAGGGGTCTATGAAATATGCACTGTTAAAACAATAGCATTTAAAACCGTTATATTAAAAACTGTTTTACCGTGAAAACAATAAAATAAAATGATGAAGTAAAAAATAAGTGTACCATTAAACCAATAAGATGATATACAGTAAAACCTGTCTATGGCGACCACCCACGGTTCCTTCAAAAAGTGGTCTTTTAGACAGGTGGTCGTCCAATACAGGTGGTGCTGTAATACCATATTTCCGTACGTATTTTGCGCACTTTTTAGCCATTTCTACTAAGCAAAACTCGAGGAGAGCAAAAATAAGCGAATTTTTTCAACGATAGGGCTATATCGATATTGTGTTTTATTCTTATCGGATAACACGATTTACAGGAGTAGTCATATTATAAGGCAAGTTTAACACCAATAATTAAAAGATTAATACAATACTCGCATTTTCTCGATTATAACGCACACTTTCTTTTTTTCGACTTAATTAATTCGACTCGGTTCTTTTCGTTCGCTCCTCAGTTACGTGTATTACGTGTATTTCCTTTGTTACGTGTATTTCCTTTGTTGCTAGACTAATTTATTAGCACCTGCACCTAATTTCGAGGGTGGGAAAAGTGCCCGGAATGGGTTCGAACGAGAGTTTAGACTAATTCATTATATTAGGAGATGGAAACGTTGTTGAAATGGGTTCTTACAAATAGTTTATAGTTTAGACCAGATACATTCTCGAAAGTGGTCGCTTATTACAGGTGTTGTATGTTGTTTCGGACCAAAAATCGATGCCCGCGGTCGCGTTACACAGGTGGTCGTTTAATACAGGTAACTTATACGAAGACTCTATGGATAAACTATTCCGTGCCAGAAATTTTTGCCCGTTTTGACAGGTGCCCTTCGAACGCAGGTGGTCGCCTAAGCAGTTTTCACTGTACTTATTTACAGTAAAATCGTAACACGATGATATGGATACCATGTTTCATGTAATTTTTGACCTGTATTGTTATTCATAATTCTATCTTTTTTTTTTAGTATTTCTAACCGTTCATATCATCATCTTTTTTGTATACAGGATTCTTTATTAACAATTTCAACCGTAAGAATTTGGCAACCTTCACTGTTACAATAAACTGCAACAGCCGAACGACTATTATGATATTTAACCGCGAATATTTGTTCGTTAAACCGAGTTTGTAAATTACGTTTCCTTGGTCTCATATATTATTATCATTACCATCAGCGTTTATCTTCCTATTCAAGGATTTTTAGGGCACTAAAATTAAAACATATTTGTTTGATTTAAATTTGATATTTTCAAAGATATTTTGTTCGTACGAAATTTAAAAAAAATTCATGAATTGCTTTCATGTTTCTGTTTATTGGTTTTTCTATTATTGATCTAGTTGTTTATTATGCGATTGCTGAAACCATTTATTAAAAACATTGTTGTTACATCTTTTATTTTAGTTGTTTTTGAAGAAAGCCAATAATTGAATAGTTTTCGTTTTTTTTTGAATTTTTAAAATATCATTAATTTAACACGAAAGAAGTGATTCGACAGCGCTACAGAGCTCTATAGTATTAATATAACTCAGCCACAGAGGCGGGACAAAACGTAAATTTGATGTGGGCAAGGTACATTTCGCGAGGCCCTCTGGTGGCGTTAGAAGACGGATTTTATAAAATAAAAAGTAGTTGAAACTGTTAAATTTTTATTCATAAAAATGCAAACTATATTCTTTAACTAACATTAAAAAAATTAAAAAAAAAATTAGAGTAAAAAATTTTCTGCTTTTAGCCTTACTGAATTCCTTAATAATTGTAACGTAATTCAGCTTAGATTCTATATATGCTTCAATAGATATAACTGCCAAAGCTGAAAGTCTTTTCTGACTCATTGTATTTCTTAAATAATTTTTTATTACTTTTAATTTTGAAAAGTTCCTTTCAGCGTAGGCAGTACTTACCGGTATTGTTAGCAAAATTCGAACGGAAATATAAATATTTGGGTAAATTTTTTTCACGTTATTTTCTGTTATGTATTGGATCAGCTGTTTCACATCATTAATGAAGTTGGTAAATTTGAAATCATCGTTTGTAATTTTTCATATAATTCGTAAGTTTGTAAGTCACTGCTCTCACTCACTCGCAGGACTGAGTGTAAATCTTGACAGTTTTTTAATATTNCACGAAAGAAGTGATTCGACAGCGCTACAGAGCTCTATAGTATTAATATAACTCAGCCACAGAGGCGGGACAAAACGTAAATTTGATGTGGGCAAGGTACATTTCGCGAGGCCCTCTGGTGGCGTTAGAAGACGGATTTTATAAAATAAAAAGTAGTTGAAACTGTTAAATTTTTATTCATAAAAATGCAAACTATATTCTTTAACTAACATTAAAAAAATTAAAAAAAAAATTAGAGTAAAAAATTTTCTGCTTTTAGCCTTACTGAATTCCTTAATAATTGTAACGTAATTCAGCTTAGATTCTATATATGCTTCAATAGATATAACTGCCAAAGCTGAAAGTCTTTTCTGACTCATTGTATTTCTTAAATAATTTTTTATTACTTTTAATTTTGAAAAGTTCCTTTCAGCGTAGGCAGTACTTACCGGTATTGTTAGCAAAATTCGAACGGAAATATAAATATTTGGGCAAATTTCTTTCAAGTTATTTTCTGTTATGTATTGGCGCAGCTGTTTCACATCTTTAATGAAGCTGGGTAAATTTGGGATCATTGTTTGTAATTTTTCATATAATTCGTAAGTTTGTAAGTCACTGCTCTCACTTACTCGCAGGACTGAGTGTAAATCTTGACAGTGTTTTAATATTTGCTTTTTTGGAATATTTAACTCGCTTAGATCACAGAGAAAACCAAAATTTTCAAAATGTTGATTTAAAGACATAAATCCCGAATCCATTTTGCTTATTATAGAATCAATCGTGGTGTTAAAAAAATCTGTTTCATACCTGCTTTTGGGAGACTGTATAGGTTGATCGCTGCCGTCATCATCGAACATCATTTTCCTTTTGTCTACCCTTTCGTCTTTAAAGTCTTTTGGCAGTTCGTAAATGCTATTCTCAATAAATTGACGAGCGTCAAACAAGCATTTTTCGAATCCAGTTTGTCGATATTCTTTAATCCAGTCACAAAATGTATGCAAATGTTCAAGAGCAAGGCTTAAATGGACTTGTAAAGATTGCCATAATTTGCTTATGATATTAACACGCGATAATATCTCNTTTTGTGGAACATTGTATTTTCTCAACGTGACAAGCGATACCACAATTCATTCATCGGGATACGTATGTCAATAAAATTTCATTGGGCAATTTGACTGTTTATAAATACATAAATATTTTTCGTATCTTTCCAGTTACTTTAAATTTATTCACTGGACTATCTACGCTATTTCCAAACGAGAAAGTTGCCTGCCTCAACATATTTGGATATAAATTAATTTTTTTCTTACATCCGGAATCTGCAAAAGTAATCAAACATATCTAGTTATGTAATATATTCATTACGAATGTAAATATACAGTATTATTCTATTTATTTCTTTCCTCCTGTCTTGTACTCTTTCACAATACAAAAATGCCCTTCTTATTAAAGCTCTGAAAGCTGCAATTTTATATTTATACGGATCCTTGGATTGGGAGGGAATATACAATGGGCTGTGGGATGGTTTAATAAAAACGCTAGTGGACAGGTGGCCTTTTTTGAATGTAATATCGATGTCGAGAAAATGCAGATTCAAGGAACTCTTCTGCTCCAATCTTAAAGTAAGGCCATCATTGTTATCATTGATCTTATCCAAAAAATCCTTAATTCTGCTGTTATTTCTCCATAATATAAGTAGGTCATCAACGTATCTGCTAAAATACATGATATCCTCCTTAAAACCATGAAAAATTCTTCTTTCCAGTCTCCNTAATAATTTTTCCAAAATATATATTTTGCATATTCTAACATTGTTATGAAACTTATTTGTACAATTGTTGTACAATAGATATTGCTTGTAAGAATAAATCGAATATAACAAAATGAAAACAAAATACTTTTATGATATACGATACATAGTTGCGATACATATTGAGTTGCAATTCGAAATAAGTGTAGGCCTATAAATTCCTACTGTCGATTGAATGTCTGTCTCTCCTTCCTTAATTTCAAGGAGATGAGATATACGATAAACCAGATAAGCCGTTAAACTCCTACGCACATCTTGCCCTGAACAACTATAAAAGAACGTTCGGTGAAAATCGGAAGTTATATTATTTCAATTCAAATATTTTTTTTTGAAAGGTATTATATAGATGATCGGCACTGCTGTGTTGTTAAAGGAAAAGTATCATGTACAGGGGCAAGCACCACAAATTTGAATTGGAGGGCATATACAGTCGACACCCATATAACACGGTTGATAATTCCGTTTTATATGAATTCCGTTTTGTACGAGTAACTTAGTTTTTACAATAACGTGAGCCGTTCACAGACGGAAACACGAATTTGTAAAATCTAACTGTATTTTAAAATATATAAATTAAAATTATGAAAAAAGTAGCTGCTCTGCATTCTGACAATGTCGCAATAATGGTTGCTCGTTATCAACTTTTATTTTTAAGACACATTAATTTTTCAGAAAATGAAGACGATAGCCAGGAGTTAAAAATTAATATTCCATCGATGTCCTGTTTACCAGTTTTGTGGAACGTTCTATTTTTTCAACGTGACCAGCAATACCACAATTCATACATGGGGATATGTATGTCAAAATATTTTATTGGGTAATTTCACTGTTTATAAATACATAAGTATTTTTCGTATTTTTTCAGTTACATTAAATTTATTGACTGGAGTCTCTATGCTATATCCAAACGAGAAAGTTGCCTGCCTCAACATATTTGGATATAAATTTATTTTTTTCTTACATCCAGAATCTGCAAAGGTAGTCAAACATGCCTAGTTATGTAATAAATTCAATTCGAATAGAAATATACTGTATTACTTTTCACAGGAAGTGTTAAGAAGCAACAGTTTAATCAATAAGAATTTTATGTATGATTTCTTTAAGCCACTTCTCGGAGACAACAGTCTTCTGTACAGGTAATACATTATTTGATATATTTTTTTAAGTATCGTTATTTACATTTTTCTGAATTTAATTAAAGTTCTGACGATAATTGGAGAAAAAGAAGAAAATATTTAGCTCCACATGTACAGGTTTGGAAACTGAAAGATGATCAAAATGTATTTATGGAGCATTCAAACGTCTTAGTCGAAAAACTCAAACAATTGCAAAAGAATGAAATATTCGATATTTTGGAATGGATGAAATATTGCACTCTCGATATAATTGCAGGTATTACTCTCTAATGATAAATATTTAATAAGGAATTATAAATAACAATTTGGTAATACGTAAACATTAAATAAAATATTTATTTTGCATACTTATTGCTCATTACGTCGAAAAAGTATGAAATGAATTTTAAAAAATAGTATATATACATATATATGTCACTGCAAAAAAAAGTAAGCTACTGAACATTTTTTTTATCGAAATTAACAATGAACAAAGGCAAAAATTTAAAAAGTTTTCTTTTTCTAACACTTACGTGTTTCCCGGTAATTACGGTCTTAGTCGTGTAAAATTTTAACACACAGGATGACTTACTTTTTTTATGTGACTACCGTTTTTATTAACACTGTCTTTTTCTAGCGACAGTAGTTAAAACTATAGCTGAGTATAACCAATTTTTCACGACTACACGAATTATTTTTTGTTTCGTTTAGTACTGTTTTCTTTTAGTAAAAGTACTCTGTTCTGAAAACGTTCACGAAAACGAACATTATTTTCAAACGGAGTATATTTATTTATCTAAAAAATATAAATATCAAATTATTTCTGTGTAGACATAGCAGTAGGAGTTTCTCTACATTCTCAGACTACGAACGATCAAGAATATGTGTCTGCAATACACAGGTAAGGAAAATTTCGTTCCAGATATATTTCTTCATTATCTATGTTAAATAATATAATGTCACTTTTTATCTGATGAAAGTTTTGTAATGTTCGTGTTAATGTCGGTAGAAACAATACGAAATAATCCAAATTTTCATTGTTTATCAATTAACCGAATATTATAAGTTTGTATATTATAAATGAAGTGTGTTTGCTATACGTGCTGATGGTAATCAAAAGTTGTTAGAACAATGGATAGAGAGAAGTATCGAGATTCTAAACGAATACAACGTGTTCATTAAGTACAGTACGTATGATAGATTTTCAAATTAATTTACTTATCAGCTATAATGTTTTAAACGTAAACTTCACGTATTTCGTACACAGGAGAGACAATTTGTAAGTTGAACGACAAAAGTTTGACAGGTCAACTTTCCGCAAAGCATATCGTTATCGCAATAAATTACTACTATTCATCCATCTTTGTGTCTTTCTCCAGTTGCCTCAGTACTATAGGAAAAGTCTTTATGATAGCGAAAACATAACGTTTAAACTTTTAATCACAATATAAAAATATACAGTCTATCAACTTATTTCTAACATTACTCAAAAATAAATTAATTACGATATGAAATAATTACAAAATTTCCATTTTTGCATTTTTTAAAGACATAAACAAGAAAAACTTTTACAGAAATTTATGATTTTAAATTAAATTTTATTTATTTTAAATTATTGCAATTTCAGAAATTTCTGTAATGTTTTTCACATGAGGTATATTACAGTAATAAAATGTTTAGCCCACACTGATCACTAAATTAATTTTCTAAATAAAAATTGACTGGTACAAATCACAAATTTGAATTAAATTAATTTGTAATATTGTTAAAAACATTTGATAATTAATTTCATTAACATTTGTGATTACTGCTTAAATATTATTACANATATATAATTAAAAGCCTGTGTCACATCGATGAATCATCACAACCATCACTAAACAAATTCATTGAAATGACATCACTTTTAGTCTCTAAATACAGACAAATCCCTTAATGTTTCCAGGAAAAACACCGCGATAATCGAGAAGAATAACATATGGGAAATAGGAGATTTATTCCAAGAATTTTCTAAAATTATAATTAAAACATTAAATATTAAAACTTACACTAATTATTTATATATGCATGTAGTTTAATACACTCATAAATAAATAACTAGTGTAATTTTTAATATTTAATGTATTAAGGAAAAAGGTAATAAATTAAATGCAGCTTTAAGTTTTAAAACATTATTATTATTAAACAAAATACATAAGAGTTATTTTTCAGAAAAAGAATGTAGGAGACTTTTTCCTTTAAAAATTCCTTCTTTTGGTATATGACTCGATTACTGTATTTTCTGTTCCTCGGCGCATTTTTATTGAATGTTCAACATTTCCTTTTGCTTAATAGATCCACGGACACGAAACATTTCATAAAGTTCTTTTAATGTGAATTTCTTCTTTGCTATCAAAATGCATTGTACTGTAAAATAAAAACAAAAAACCTAGAATCCAACACATTTCGATGTAAAAAAGACTGAATGAAAACTTTCATTTGATGCAGAAAGCCGCAATAACTCGATTTTTGGAGCAATAATCGGGATTATAGTATTAAATCAGTAACTGCAATAACCGAATTTACCTATAAGCTAAATGTATATATTTCAAGAGAGACTGATTTTAGTACTCTGCAAGAGTTTCGGGATTAGGCATATACATTTTTTTTTTCTCAATTTCTTCTAGAATCGAATTGCAAATCTAAATTATTTTGATTTTCTTGTGAAATATTGAGTTCAATTTAATTGGAGTATTTAATTCTTGAAATAGTTTAATTAATATTCTAAACTACTATTATTAACTTAATATAACAATCATAAAAATATAAAAATTCCCTTTCTGAGTCATGAGGAAAGCTGAAAAAACTTTTATCAGAATTTTTCCGTTTACAATTATTGCAGTTAGCCAGAAAATTTACTGCGAAATAATTTAATCGATATTTTCTTGTATTTTGTCTCGCTGATGTGCTTTGTTTTTCAATTTCTGCCGTTCTTTCAGTTCTTGTGTTTTTGTTTTTTAATGTCGTGTTAGTCATTGTAAAATTTGTCGGTGTAATTCCTCTATTGTCTCTGATAAATCTAATTTACGCTTTTGTAAATGCGTGCTTAATTTGTGAATGAAAATAATATTTTTTTTTTGTCATTTACCAAAGTGGCCGCTGGAGCCGAGTGGTTGGGTCTCTAACCTCACACCACTAAGGTCTCGGTTCGAGTGGGTGGATGGCTCGCCAATGCTCCTGGTCTGGGGCCCCGCTGTAGGATGTGGGCCACGATTATCGTTATATAAATAGTGGATGCGTTATTTTAAAAAAATGAAAAAGTCTGTGGTTCAGGGAGATAATGGAAAGCTATTGTTTTTTATTTATAGATTGTTTTTTATTCTGATGTTTCCAAAATCAATTGCAATCGTTATGATTAATATAGGTGATTTACATAAACGATTACATCATTACAGGATTTCCAGTTTTAAATAAATTCTTTGTTTTCTTTTCCGTTCGATCTTTATTTGCTTTCGTTTTTAACATTTTATAACAAAACGATATATATATTTTCACCTATATTTGTTTATTTTCTAATAAATTTTTATATTTTGCTACCAATTATAACAATACTTCTTTCTCGAAGTTAGTATAGTATATTTTATCGCGAAAATTCATTATCTACTAAATTTTGAAATCATTTGAGTAGTTTGAGCGTGACAAATCGAACAGCAGCACGTCATGGCGCATTCAAACAAATTGAAGGAACTTGTAGTATGTATTTTCACTTTAATTCGAGAATTGGATAATCCACTTCGTAATCGGATGTAGGATTGGATTGATAAATACGAAAAGTGAAGTAACATAATCTAGAAAAGTGATGAGCAACGTTTCCTGGCTAAAAGCTGCAAGCTTACTTGCAGCACTCAGCCAGATTTTCGACTGGCTGCATGCATGTTTTCTGATAGAATTGCAGGCTTTAATAGGCTTATTAACTAAATAAAAATTATTACAAATAAGTAAAATAAATAATTTTTTATGTTTACTCGCAAATTGCTTGTACTTAAAATAATTAAAATTTAAATAAACAATTACTCACGGTATATTATAAATACAATAGGTAATCGGTTAACGAACATAATCCGTTCCAAGACTTTGTTCGCTATCCGAATTGTTCGTTAACCGAGTATCGATTTATCATAGGTTTTTATGAGAATTTGATTAATTCGTTCTGGANTGTTAAAATTATAAACAGAATTGTTATAATGAATCTTTTAGAAATTTTAGTAACTTTTTTTGTAATCTCTCTCCATTTACATCGAATTTTCATCTATGCTGCTATTTACTGTACAGTAAACTATCGAAATCGGATTATTGATATTTTGTCGTAAATATTACGAAGAATTATGTGAACTGCTTGCTGCAAGAAATGTGGTTATGGATTATAAAGTTGTATGTTATCAATATGAAAGAAGCGCGGCATTCATGCCTGCCATATTTTAATTTTACCAGTTTATTATACAGTATTTATTTTACTGCAAATGTAAATTATATAGAAAGCAATTTTATATGTCTTTTCAACGTATTTTAATATCAGGGTTACGATACAACCGCCCACGCCATGTCATGGACTCTCTATTTCCTGGGAAGATTCCACGAAATACAAAAGAAAGTATATCTAGAATTGCAAGAAATTTTCAAAAGTGATATGAATAAAGATATTACTATCGATGACTTGACGAAAATGACGTACTTAGAATGCGTAATTAAGGTAACTTCTTAATTTCTTTTATTCATTCAAGGATTAGTTTTAAGCCTACATATTACAATTTTCAGGAGTCGATGAGAATCTATCCTCCTTTACCTTTTATTGCAAGAAAAACTCCTTCAGAAATGAAAATAGGNTCACGGTAGCCAAACTGCGGCTCTTCTAAATCCTTACTGCGATCCATGTACTTATTCAATTTTTTTTCCATAAACTTGGCACATGCTATTTACATATAGAAGGTTGAAATTTGGTTGAAATTTAAACTATTTATACTTAGTGTCCGCGATGAGCAGTACAGAAATGCTGAACTTTAAATAAATTCTTTGGATCGTTTTGCAATTCTAAATTCCGCAGTTTCGACTTGATTTACAACGAGGGGGATTTTCGCGACACCAATCTAGCGGAAAATCTAAAAAATGTCTGCGTACGCATAAAAGTTTTTTGGACAACCGGCCACCTCTTTTTTGGTCTCTTTTTTGAATATTTTATTTTAAAATAGCAAGAATTTATAAAATTATAAGCCCAATGTTTAAATATTAACATTCTATTGGTCGATCGTCTACCACGTGAAGTGACGTTTTGCTATTTCTTTTAATCTATTAGCTTCGGAACATTACAATGACTTAAAACAAATTTTTGTCGGTTGTCTTATGCACATTTACTCCGTTTAATACAAAAGCATATTAAATAATCAATAAATACAGGAATATACGTTGGATTCTGATAATTGAAATTACAGCTTTCGAGTGCCGGTACTTCTCGTGTATTCTTGTTATAAATACTTTGATTAATACTCTCAATTTCACTTAATATTACACCAGTCATTCTTCTTATTAATTCAATGTTTGTGGGAAATCATGTGTAATTCCTTTTCCAAGTATTTACAGGTGGTTTTTTTTGTTTGTAAATCTTGTTTGGTTTTTTGAGTCGTAGCCATACTAGAATAAAAGAAGTCATCTTACATTTTCTTCTCTTTTCTAATAGTATCACAAAATCCTTTAACGTTACCTGAACAATAACTTTGTGTCGGTAGTGAGTCTTTCATGTTAAACTCGTGGGCTTCTGAATAATTGGCACAGTCTTAGCACAATATGCCTCCATTCTGTCAATTGCCCAGTTTTTATATTTATACTTTTTTGAGATTGTTTCTTGTAATCATGGTTCTAAAAAGCACATCACCTTATTCTGTTAGCTGTGCCCGATTATTTATGTTTGTACGTGATAAACGTGTTACTTATGCTTTAAATAACTGGAGAATTGTGTAAAAATCGACGAAATCTTTATTAACAGCAATATTGCCGCAATTTTTACTACATTAATAACAGAACTAATGAATTTTATAATTACGCAATAATATTTGCCATTATAAAAAGTCCAGCGGCAAATTACGAAACCTTACCGACTGTTAATAGATTTTATTTTAAAAAATCATTTTATATCTTTAATTATACTACAGATAAAATGCATGTGGCTTCATTGGTTANGAATAATTACAAAAACAATAAAATGATTTTATTAAAATTATTCGAATTTACAGGAAATAAACTCGCCATGATTAAAATGAAAATGGTTTTGGCAAATCTTCTTCGTAATTTTAAAGTTTACTCTTTGGATTGTCAGGATAAAATTATTACTTCATGGGATGTTATATTGACCCCAATATCAGGTATAAGAATGTATGTAGAAAAAAGATGTATGTTGTATGATATAAAATAACCTGAACGTTGGGGTAATTTTTATTACAAATATATATAAACATAGATCTATATCATATAATCTAGATGAGTGCATTTAAAAACTGTATCCAAAGAATTTGAATTTTACTCGTAAATTGTAATTCTTATTTTTATAAATAAAAAGTATGAGAGTAAAATGTATTGTGATTATTTTTATTCAATTTGGTTTACAGTAATACTAATTTTCACTGTTTATTGTATTTTATTTATTTATCACATTGATAATTTCTCACATTTAAGTTTACGCAAATTAAACTGTTGTTAACGATCTGTTGTTCGAATTTACCTGTATTACTTAAAATGTTCCGAACATAGATGATTCAGTTAAAATGATATGTTGGATACAAAATATTTTCTATTTTATTTTAGTATTTTTCTGATATGCTACAGAACGAAAATTATACGAATCCAAATTTAATAAAACTATTTAAAATTTTTGACTACTTAATTAATATTTACCTCTTATTAAGAGAAATACTATGATTATATGGCAGACAGTTCGATAAAGACTACTCGGTTTTCATATAAAATGTATACAATTGCCAAAGAAAAAGGTCCAAAATATAACACGTTATTATATATTANAATATAACATAACATAACAGATGGCGCCTAACGCAGTTATTAATGTTGCTGGGAAAGTTAAGCAACTGGTTGCTTGAGTTTTAACGTTCGGTTTGAATTTCTATTGCTTTATTTACGATTTTCTTTTAGTAACTGCAATGCGTCCGACACTTATCTATGTAAAAGTATTTTTTATATTCCATTGACAGATATGAAATGCTCATAAGTGCAAGTAGCAGCGCAAATTATTGGTTGATAATTGTCGATTTTATATATCTCGTACGAACATTTTTTATTCTAAGCAGATGATCGGCAGATACTCGTATGTACTGTATGTGTATGCTGAACAAGTAATCAACACTTGGACAAATAGACAAATACTTTGCCGAATACCGAACATGTGGATGCAGTTTAATAAATAGTGTAACTTACTTGTTTGTTAATTGGTTTTTATTATTTATTTTTTTCTAATATTACTATTATGCGCATTTGACTTAAATAAAGTGATAATAAATTATAGGGATTTTAAATTGTACAAATCCAAGCATTCAAACTACAACATAATTTCCAGGGCAATTTGCCAGTTTAAAAGACTTTTGTATTCTAATTTTTTTTCATTTACATTACAGTGTTTATGTAACGAAATATTTAATATTAGACTTTTAATATATTACCGTGAAGCCGTACATCTTGTTAATTATATGGAATATCATATTCGTACGAAAATGAAACGGGCACGCATTCTCGTGGCGGCCACTCAAATTAAAAAATGCAGAAACACGTTGCCATAAGTAAATGATTGTAACGATTTTAACGAAATTTTTCATATTAATAGAATTTTTAAAATGACGGGTTGTGAAGTTTTAAATTCAACTTTGACTGGTATATATAGGATGTTGAATGCCGTTCTCAAAGTTAAGTAAAAGGAAAATTTTGGCTTTGTAATAACGCAAATAACAATAACGTAATAGCGGGCATTGTCAAATGTTCGAAATAAGATGAAACTACATTTTTCTCGAAAAGTTAATCATGTATACATCAATAATCCTCTAACACAACGTTCACAAGTAAAACAATGTGTCTGCCAACTGTTCGGCGTGATTTTTATGAAGCGACTGCCCCGAAAGGAAGGCCAGCTTATGCGCGTATCGGCAAGGAGCCGGAACTCTGATTGTTCCCTATAAAAATAAAGGTATGTTAAGTACATATTTTTTTAAAAAATATATAAATTTTTAACAATTTTATAAAAGCTTAATATAATCTACTTGTAATTTGATTATCCACTTACATANTCCGTGCTAATCTACCTCAATTCATTGAAGACGTGGTAATTAGAAACTTCTATTTTAAAATACAATTAATAAATTATTCCATGAATATTAAAGTGCTTTTTACTTTTCAGGGACAATATATTTACTGTCATCAAATTGCTTTAGCATATCTTTCTTCTTTTGAAACTTACGCAAATTTTCAATAAAGTAAAGCAGCGTTACAGAATAACTTGAAGTCAATAGAAACTTAAAATTAAATAATGAGTTTTGGTCTTTTGTTGAAGTTTCCTCAGTAAAACTAATGCACAATACAATAAAGATTTTATTAGGATTTTTACATTATTATAGATGTGTATAATTGTTATATACGGTAGAGCGTCGTTTATTCGAAAGCTGGTTATCCTAAACGTCCGTTATCCGAAAGCATTCCAGTCGGCAAATTTAAATTTTCGTAGTGCTGTGGTGCTGCAATCTTCGGCTATTTCTCGAGTTACTCAAATATTTTACGTTTTTGATACTAAATTAACATCTGAATTATAATTTTTTATTGTTTTTATATTTTTCAATATATTTATTTTGTTTGTACAAAATAAAAAAAATAATTTTTAACGATACAATAGTCTTCGTCAGGCTTAACATCGACGAAAATTCAACGCGAAGCGACACGCAACGGAGAGAAATTTCAACATGGGATAAATTAATATATTTTTTCGTACATGATTCGTTATCCGAAAAATAAGTTATCCGAACCACCCCAGTCCCCAATTGATTCGGATAAACGACGCTCTACTGTATT
>NW_019384846.1:42852-56169 GCF_000671375.1 Centruroides sculpturatus
TTTTTTTTTTTTTTTTTTTTGAATAAATGAAATATATGGCTATGTCCTTTATTAATATAAAGCAGTCTTATAAGTTTTATTTTATGTTAGTAAAAATAACATTAATTTTATCACTACACAGTCACTTCGGGCCTCTAAATTATCTCCAGTCCCGAGGAAGGCATTGTTTGCAGCACTCCTGAAATGGCGTTGAGGCACCCGTGGTGTGCGGTAGCACTCCGATTAAAAACCGCTGCCTTAGCTCTCAGTTCTTACAAAAAAGATTTTTTAAAATAAATTATAAATTGAAATTACAAGTTTATATTTAAAACTTATATCTATAACTTACTAAACAAATTTTATTTAACAATATCGGTAAGTTTTAATTCTTTTTAATGCAAAATTACTAAAATATCATGAAATGATAAACTCTGAAGTTTGTCTTGTTCATTATACAGAATGACAAAATGTGAAAACTTTCCTTGTTGTATTGTGTAAAATATAGGCCTATTAACCGTTTATTCTTAAGACTTTTTTAATTGTGAAAAGGATAATTTTGTATACTTTAAACTTAAGAAGAATCTAATTTCTACGTTATGGAAATGAAAAGCTAACTGAATTTTATCTGTAACGCTTATTTAGTATATCATGATTAAATGTTTATGTAAATAATTTTTTGCACATATGCATGAAAAAACCAGTTCTCAAATTAAATCAATGTTAACATACTCAGGATAAGTTTGCATCAGTAAAGTTATTCCAGTGTGCAGTTCCTCTCCTTGCAAATCCAAGTCGATGAAAAGTTTTGAGAATGCTTTTATAAACATATCCGTCTTCTCTTGACCTGTATGAGCTCTTAAAAATTCAAGATTGGAAGAAAACTCTCTTGGTAATAGCAAATAATTTGCTTCTAGTACAGTTCTGTTGTTGTAGTGTCTGCCCTTTATTCTGTGCATTTGTAAACAACATCCGGAAGCCTAGTTTTCCCTTTTACTTGTAAATGATCAAAGGAATTTCTTAGTTTTACAATGTAATTGCTCAATGATATAGGCTACAGAAATTTGCACAATTATCAAGTGTTTATGTGCTTTTTTCTTGGAATACTTTGCTCGTTTTTTGAAATTGGTTTAAAATACTATTCCAGAGTTTCGACATTAATAATTATTTCATTTTTTCTTGAATTATGCCAGTTTTCTTTTTATTTCGCATTTTTCGGTAACACCAATAGGCCTACATGTTATTTGAAGAGTATCAACCAGTCTTAAGTCTTAACCTTTAGTCTTAATTATTTTATTTAGTTGAAACGTCATATGCATATGCTTCCTATCCGGTATCTGATAAACATTTTATCAATGGTTAATAAATGATTTCATCACAGCTCATCATTTGTTTCAAGCAGAAGAAAGTGAATGTTTGTTATAGGTAGCTACGAAATTGATAGCATCTAAGCATCAATCCATTGCAGCCTGGCTAATTACACTTACAGCTTAGTGAATACTCAGTTTATGGAATAATGATTTATAGTTATTCTATTTTTGTCTGTATTTTTCATTCATTGAACGAAGTTTTGTATACTTTATCAGCTTTAGCAAACAAAACTTGGCATCTCTTGCTTAGCTGCATTACACTTTTGTCACATACATATTACTGTCTTATGTTTCAAGCAAGATGGCTTCACTTTCGTGGACAGATTTTTTTAGATAGTATCATTTATTGGTAGCCAAAAAGAACAAACAATATCCCAGACAAATATATGATATCAATGTATGACTTGTTCTCCATTTTAAAAATTATTTCGTTTTAGTAAGACTATAATCAAGAAAATAGCAACAAAAATATATTAATTTTGAAGATTTACATTTCCCATTTTTAACGATTTTTTAATGCATATGACCAGGCCACGGCACATGGTCATATACATTACCAGTTATAACAGAAGACACGATACACAAAGCAAACGTTAAAAATTATCTCCAGCTTAAAATGAAAACATGAGTCACAAGTCAGTAGACAACCTATCACATAACTGATATGGAGCCAGCAAGGACTTCATACGTTTAACTGATTAGTACTTTTAAAATTTTTAAACTTATTATTTTTTTTTATTAATGTTAAAATTTCATTATCAAAAAATTTCAAAAATAAGCACTTCTAACAAAAACTTAAAACAAGTTTTTCAATTGGTGTAGGCAGTCAAATTAAGCTACAATTTAATTTTTAATGTAAATAAATATCCAAGTGAAAGAAATGAAGAATCGATCTCAAAGGAATGAGGCTCAAAAAAGGAGAAGACCTAAGTTGCAACTTAGTTGAAATTTACAGATAAATCTGGCCACATCACTTTACAACTATGTTTATAACTAAAATAAATTTTCTATTGTGACTACAGATGTAGGAAAATGCTGTTATGTTACCGTACACTTCGTTGGACATCTCTGTGATATTACAAACTTAAACATGTAGTTCCAGGAACGTATCTTAATTTACCCCGCATAATACTGAGCTTACAGGAAATAAAATGGTTCTCTTTATACTTAACTACAAATTTCAAGTACAAATTAGATCGTAAAAGCAAGATCTGCTTTTTTCGATTGAATCTATATAAATTTTTAACAATTTTATAAAAGCTTAATATAATCTACTTGTAATTTGATTATCCACTTACATAAAACTGTGGCAGCAATTTACTCACAAAATTCATAATTGATCTTTGTTAAAAGTGGATAATCGTTTACAAATTTCAACGATATTATATTAAATTGTTTTGTTTAAGGTTCTTAAACGAGAGACTTTGGAAGCTAACGAAGCAACAGAATATTCCAAATGAAAAAGAACAAAAAGGTAAAGTATTTTAAATGTCAAATTACGTAAAAATTGCACATTCTTTAACATTAAACACGAATCATTAACCCGGATGCACACACGCGGCAGAACGACGTCACTTTTTTCGTGGCAGAAGTTGGTTGAATTCTGTCTTTTGCGGCCAATAACAATTCGTCCGGTAGTGGCGTGAGAAAATACAATCACGTGGTTTTAATGGCGAAAAGTTGGACGCGGTTAAGCGAGATAACCACAATCGGAATAAAGAGGATAAGCGTATTTTGTACACCAGTTCTTTCTCCATCCAAGAAAATGTCTTTAATCCAAAATTTTCTAGCTAAATACAGCGAGCCGTACAAAAAAATTTATAAACACGTGGATAAGGGCAGTGTCGGTATCGTTCACCATCTTAAATACTGAATGCTTGCGTGTCACACTGCTTTTCGTTGCAATGTCGCGTGTGTGCATCCTCCTTTAAGCTTAGGCTTCTCTGTCTGGCCTCGCGCACTTGAGGAAATCGTGCAAAAGCAAAATCAAAATCCTTGCGCATTTGGATGACCAGAAGACTAACAATAGAACTCGATCGGTTGAGTTTAATTAGAAAGGAAAAACATCTCATCTTGGAAATAAAACATTTATCAAACTAATTGGTAAAAATTTTGGTTCTCACTCGGGCATTTTTGTTTGCCATTTAAAAAACTAGCGGTGTACTCGGACACCTTCCATCCCCTAACGATTTTCAGTGATTTTGCTACATTGATTCTAGCTGGCATTTTCAGAAGAAAAAAGAAAAGAAAGACTAGTTTTGTTTCCATTCCAAACTCCATCACTTAAATTTTAAAGCAAATTCTTTGGCAGCGGCTCATCTGAAGATGCAATTATACCTTTAATCTCTATATTACAAAGTGGATAACTTTAAAGAAATCTCACTAGCCAACATTTACTTGCAAAAAATTTGCAAATTTTGTTCAACCGAGCAGATGCAATCGGTCCCAACTGTTAATCTGACTATGGCATTTCCGTATACTGGTATTCTTTCTGGACAGTTATTTTCTACGTTATTGGTGGCATTTGTTTTTAAAATATATTTTCTTTGTGGTAACAACTTAGTACTTAATTTTGTGTGAGAAACAAAACATTTTCTAATAGTAACTTCGCTCTTCTTAATGGTTCTCTTGCTGGTTTATTGTTTGATGAAAGGAGTTGCTCGACTTTCCCAAAACATATTTAATAGCATCAATTCCCTAATAAACAAACCTCCCTGTAAAATTAGAGAAAGTTCCGATAAAAAAAGGGCTTATTAATTTAAGCTTCAAACAGGGTAAACAAAATTGTGCCCCCACCCACAAACTAACATTCGCCCGTATATAAATTACCCCCAATTTTTTTTTCATTTCGATGTTTTTCGATGTCCTAAGTTAAAAAGTGTAAAAATCTAAAATGGTCATTTTATGCCCGATTGCCATACTTTTCTTCTGTTATATATAAAACAGCCAGGAAAGTAAAAATGCTTACTTATAAAAAATTTTCCTGTAGGAAGTTTAATCTAAAAATTTTACATTTTAGTATCCAAAGAGAAAGCTTTCCTTTCCCCTCTTTTTTATTGCCCAACACTGCAAATTAAGATTTCAAAAAAATACAATATTTTAATAGTATTTCAAAAAAATCAGCGAATGAAAATGATTTTAACTCCTAAACTGTTCTCGTATTGAAGAGAGAATTCATGATGCAGCAAAATCACAATGAAATTAATATTGCTTTTAGTAACATTTAAGGTATATTCAAATTTAATCAAAATCAAATTTTGCTTTGCTAATTCTGGCTGTTTTGCCTATTTATCCAAATTTTTTCAAGTTGTAATTCTAAGTAACGTGTTAAAAATTATTAAAATATGTAACGTGCGGTNTTTTTACTATGTTATATTTGTTATGTAAATAAAATCAATATATAATAAAGGAAAAGCTATCGAAGTACTTTTTGTATTTACTCTCTGATTGAATTCTTAATAAAATATACTTTTAATATTTAACATATTTGTTATGAATTTGGTTGATTTCGAACAAAAGTATTGACAAAATGGCCGAATTACGAAACTAAAAATATTAATACGAAATTAAAATATTATTACTATTCACTCGAATTTTTGAATATATAAATAATCCATTTAATTTTAAAAATAATTTATATTTTTACATTAAATTATTTTATTCATATTAAACAAGGTTAGTTGCGTCACAAACTAATGTAACATACATTCGACGAATAAGTGTTGCAGACAACTGACACTACCGTTAAAGCGATTTATTTTCTTTCTCCATAGCTACTTATGAACAATTGATTTCATATTTGGGTGTTTTACAGTAGTTTTTTGTACTCGAAGAGGTGTGTATATGCATTCGTGGATTATGTCAAAGATAATAAAATTCCACACCTTTCACCATACTTTCCATTGCAAATCGGGTCATCAATGGTGAAATTGATGTTGAAAAAGGGAGTGAAGAGAGATTTTTAAGAACTAAAGCGAAATGCATTTTATTGGCAAAATTTTCTTGTATTTCTCAGCTTTGAGTCTATTTTGTAATTTAATGTATAAATATATATTAAGATGTTAGATGCATATAAAAATACAGTAGATCGTCGATTTTCCGAAAGTCAATCATCCGAAACGTCAATCATCCGAAAGATTTCCAGTCGGCAAATTTAAATTTTCGCCAGTGCTGTGGAGCTTCAATCTTTGGCTATGACTTGGGCTACTCAAATATTTTACGTTTTTGATACTAAATTAACATCTGAAGNCCGATAAAAAAAGGGCTTATTAATTTAAGCTTCAAACAGGGTAAACAAAATTGTGCCCCCACCCACAAACTAACATTCGCCCGTATATAAATTACCCCCAATTTTTTTTTCATTTCGATGTTTTTCGATGTCCTAAGTTAAAAAGTGTAAAAATCTAAAATGGTCATTTTATGCCCGATTGCCATACTTTTCTTCTGTTATATATAAAACAGCCAGGAAAGTAAAAATGCTTACTTATAAAAAATTTTCCTGTAGGAAGTTTAATCTAAAAATTTTACATTTTAGTATCCAAAGAGAAAGCTTTCCTTTCCCCTCTTTTTTATTGCCCAACACTGCAAATTAAGATTTCAAAAAAATACAATATTTTAATAGTATTTCAAAAAAATCAGCGAATGAAAATGATTTTAACTCCTAAACTGTTCTCGTATTGAAGAGAGAATTCATGATGCAGCAAAATCACAATGAAATTAATATTGCTTTTAGTAACATTTAAGGTATATTCAAATTTAATCAAAATCAAATTTTGCTTTGCTAATTCTGGCTGTTTTGCCTATTTATCCAAATTTTTTCAAGTTGTAATTCTAAGTAACGTGTTAAAAATTATTAAGATATGTAACGTGCGGTATAAAACATTACTTACTGGCCAATTGAAATAGAGATGAGTTAGTTTAAACGTCAGTCGTTGAATGTGTTCGGGAGGCAAACCGCTGGTGTCAAATATCACGTTATATTGTGTTGGAGAGACCGTCCCTTGTCGAACACTCTGTGATACCAAGAAGAAATCGTATCTAAAAAAAAGTTAAACATTACAGATAATTCATTGTTTTAACATTATAAAAATGTTATTTAAATAAAAAAATACAAACTATGAGAGCGAGGCAAAACATTTGATTTTTTTCTTGTCAACGGTATAGTACTAATAATTTTCTGATTTTGACTGTTGTCAGGAAGTTACTAGTACAGCATATATATTCATAAAATTATACATAAGCATCACCCTTTGTTTACACACTATGGCTAGCAAAACAAATGTTTGCCATTTGCTTATGACAAAATGAAAATGTACACACGGAAACTACTAATGCGGCAATTGAGTTTTTGACAAAAAATTTTACAGTTCCCACACACAACATATAGCTAATATTTGTCATCCTGCAACTTTTTCGTATTCCCAGTAGTAAAGTTGAAGCCACAGAGAACACTTTTCCTGTCCACGACAGCAGTGAACAAAGTGGTCAAAGTGTCAAAGGCAATTCTGAAGAACGGCTCAAAATGATATATAGTTGGCACGACTATTGTTTGCCATAGTTTGTAAATTAATAACATGAGACCTATTGTCCTAATTTATAATCAAGAATTTTTAATAAATATAAACATTTAACTGAAGTTAATACTGCTAATATAATTAAACACTCTCGCTCAATCCCTTTTCGAGACAAAGTGAAGTCCAAGGGAATATTTGGGCATTCATAAATAATTCTATCACTCCTTAAAAATGCAAAAATGAACCAAAACATAGGTCAACTATAGTTGCACTGACTATACTACTACACATCTTCAAAGTCTTGCAGAAACAAAAGTTAATTGAATTCCAAGAGGAATACTTTTGAAAAAGCTCATCATAGTTGCTATGCCCAAGAATAATTGATGTTTTGTTGTTTACATAAGAATGTCCTTGATCGGCCTCCTGTACGGAGCCCTTCAAACTTTGCAATAGCATGAGCTATTGTGAAACACGTTTAGCTGGAAATAAATAATGGGAAGGCTGAGATGTTTTTCGGGACCAGAAAATGTTTTTTATTTTCCAGGCACAAAATAACCTGTAACATTTAAATTGTTAGACATATAACTCCAGGCTATCTTAGAGACAAGCACTTGAGATTGAAGTAATTTGTAGACCACACTTCATTTCATTGCACATAGTAAGCAAACAAACAACTACACTTTCAGATATAGTGTGTTTCAATTGATTTGATTTCACTTTTAATTTAAATTAATTGATTGATTTTATTTTCAGTATAAAGGCTCTGGCTTTAATATAAAAATAAGTAAAACTCCCAGAGTTTTACTTATTTTTAGCTTTAATTAAATGGCTACTCACGGTTAATAAATTTGTCATTTAATTTGAGTTTAACACCTTTAAACATAAATTCATGAATGTCGTTTACATTATGTAAATGACAATAATAATAAATTAATTTTAAATTCACTGTCCTATGTGATGAGCCCAGATTGGGTTAACCAATTGGTTAAATTAGTGTTAAATAATAACTTTTTTGAATTTCAAGGTAAATATTACCGCCAATCGGAAGGTATTCCATTGGGATCCTGCATAGGTCCTAGATTGGCTGAGTTGTGTATGATCACAATTGATAAAGAAATCAACAAAACCCGTGGCATAATAAGTTATCAAAGATGTGTAGATGACTGTTTTATCATCTATGATAAAAGCATACTAGATATTGACTCCTTTGTTTGTGGAATTAATTTAATAAATAAAAATGTCCAATTTCAATGTGAAAAAGAAGTAGATAATAGACTGAATTACTTAGATCTTACTGTTGTTAGATTAAATGGCAAATTATTATTTAAAAAATATGTTAAAGACTGTGCTACCGATAAAGTTATTGACTTCAAATCTAATATACCTTTATATATAAAAAAGAACACTTTTCAAATGTATATCAACAAAATTAAAGAAAGAACGACCTTGCACACTGATCAAGAAATGGAAATACAAAATATAATAAGAATGTTTAATCTAAATAATTACCCTAGAACATTATTGAGTGGTTGGAAGCAAGTAAAGGCAAAAGGAAAAATATATTGTTAAATAGACAACCAATAGATGTTAAGACTGTGTACCTAAAAATAGAATATGTTTTTGGTGTTTTTGAAAAATTAAAAAATGAATTAAAAAGATTAGATATTATTTTAGTACCAAACCACAAAAGCACCATAGCNAAAAAAACTAGATATTATTTTAGTACCAAACCACACAAGCACCATAGCAAAATTGTTAATCAGTAAACATGGTAACAATGAACATAATGATCTGGAAAAAAATAATGTAGTTTATTCATTGGATTGCAGTTGTTCACATAAAAAAAGATATGTAGGGGAAACTGGGAGAAAATTAAAGACAACAATTAAAGAACATATATATACCATCAAAAATAATTTGATATCATCATCAGTGGCACAACATTGCAACACTGAAGGGTGTGAAATTTTAAAAGATAGCATCAAGTGTATTATGACAGAAAACAATCAACTAGAAAGAAGACTACAGGAAAACCTAGAAATTCTAAAGATACAAGAAGACATCAGAATTAATAACAACACAGGACTGAAGCTACATGAGGGGTGGATTGACATTGTTTACACTTAACCTTGAAACAGATGCCAAACAGATGTAAGCACATCTGACATAGGCACATCACCTTGTAAAATGCAGTACAGTTGACCAGTACAGCACCTGGTCAGTACAGTTGACTTCACAATGGCTTATAGATCGGATGTATTTTGTTTTTGTTAAAATCTGGTGACCAATTGGTTTAATAAGAGTAAGTTCAATGTTAACTTCCCCTCTTTTGTTTTTGGTTTAATATACCTAACAATATTTATTATTAATAGTGTAACCGTCTACCAGATTTTGGAAAATGTAGGAGAAACTAAGACATTTACTGGTGGAGTTAATATGTTATACAGTACCACATTCTCATTGTATTCTGATTTATACTTATTAATTTAGTTTAGTGTACGTGTTACATTGAGAAATTGTAAATGCAGTGTACTGCATACGTGGGTTATCCCGGTGTATTGACAGATTATTGGTTTTGTATTTGTTATGTTGTTACCATGTGTTTGTAAGCTGATGAGGGGTTCTTGTACCCGAAATGCATACTTACCTAAATTTGATATGTGATTATTAAAGACCACCCCTTTTTTATAAAAGTTCTGGTCCTTCTTTCAGTCGGCCTTGGTGTGATAAGCCCTGCAAAAATGTTATGCCCTATTTGTTGGGTTATATAATTCTGTCTAATGTAAATGACAGTTAACACAGTTTTTTATTAATTTCATTCAGATTGAATTGCAACTTGTTCCAAAAAACAAAAGATCTTACTCCCATGAGCATTGAAAAATAATTTGAACAACAACATTATTGATGATTTGTATTGCAACATCTAATGACACAAGGCAATCTCGGCACCACTAAGTTCTAAATCTGTAGCCCTGTCGCCGATTAGTTGGACCCGTAGACTTTCATTAACATAGGAAGTTGACCATCGATGGCCAGCTGTGCAGAGTAGTATGTTTAGAAACTGAGTTACTGTGTGGCATCCAAAAAAAAAAAATACGGTACTCAAAATTTTGTTATTAACTCAACGTTTCACTGTATATAGAAATAAATCCAGTTGTGACTTAATTAGGTAGCAAAGGAAGTTATAAAATTTTTTTGAACGTTAATATGTAATTGACTTGATTGCACACTTTCTACACTAAGCATTATTCTAATGCATTTTGTGATGTCATAATTTTCAAATTCCTCATATCTATAATTGTTGCATGTTTTTAGATAGAAGTGGATAAAGTGTGATGTAATAAACATCAATAAGATTTGCTTGAAGATAGAAGTACATATGTTGGAAATTTAAAAGCATAACAGTAAGATAATAATCCAACAAAACACAACCAGCTAAAACTGCCTAGACCAAATGGTTATATACAGTAGACCCCCTATAACAGTGTTGATAATTCGGTATTATATGAATTCCATGTTGTACGAGTCGCTTAGATTTTACAAATACATGAGCCGTTCACAGCCTGGCACACATATTTGCAAAATCTAAGTGACTTGTACAACATGGAATTCATATAAAACAGAATTATCAACAGTGTTATAGGGGTCTACTGTACCTACCTTACCCCAAAGCAAATGGACTTTACCATCCACCTCCATGTGCCTGCACAGTGATAAAAAGAGCAAGGTCTATCGTGATGTTCTTGAAATTTGAGCAGCAAAGTTGGATAAAAATTGAAGTGCCAAAGGTTATATTGCACAATAGAGTCACAAAAAGATTCAGAAGCTAGTGGAGAATCTGCATTACCATATACATTATACAGCAATAGCAAGATATGTAAACGTTTTCAACAAGGAACACAAAAAATACAAAAGTTAAGCATCATCCAGTTCATCCCTGTGCAAGTGAAGAACAAGTAAATGCTATTTCCACATTACTAGAAACAGATTGGCACAAATAATTCACGAGTTAGACCAAGAGACACAGTTGTTGCATACAGCAGATGACATAGTACTGATGAGACAAAAGTCCAACATCAACCAGATATGTGGAACAGGGATCTAGAGGAAAGAGGACTGAAGATAAGCCAAGAGAAAAGTAAGACAGTTTTGATGTGAAAGAGTACTCAGGAAAAGAGAGGGAAAAATTCAAACTGAATGAAGACTTACTGGAGGATGTTGACAGCTTTAGATACATAGAAACAAAAATATCAAATGATGGAAATTAAGCAAAGAAATAAGTAAAAAAATATAGCAAGCTGACGGTTACTACCAGAGAATGAGAACTTTGATCTGGAAAAAGGAAGAAGTGCCACTTAAATGTAAAGGAGCTCTTTATCAATTATACTTTGTCTGAATACAATGGATGATTGGTTAACGAACATAATCCANTTTTATGTTTTATTAAAATGTAATTCTGCCAGCCCATTTCTACAAAAGAATATAGCAAGTTGATGGCTACTACCAGAGAATGAGAACTTTGATCTGGAAAAAGGAAGAAGTGCCACTTAAATGTAAAGGAGCTCTTTATCAATTATACTTTGTCCGAATACAATGGATGATTCGTTAATGAACATAATCCATTCCAAGACTTTGTTCACTATCCGAAATGTTTGTTAACCGATTATCTATTTACTATAGGTTTTTATGGGAATTTGATCAAGTCGTTCTGGAAACTCCAAAAAATAAAATATATATACTTTCTTACTATGTAAATAAATGTAATAATAAAATCATATATATACACAGTCTTGCATTTTTATTAGTCATGTTTTTCCATTTGTGGGGGTTAAAAAATCTGTCTAATGTAGATTGCTTTTTCCCCTTCTTTAGGATTTTTCAGAAGTAACCAGTCCCTGCCTGACAGTCTTACAAATACTATACAAGAATTGTTTCTGTCAGAAAAATAAACGGCTGGAATTACAAGGGAGAGTTTCAAAGTTTGGAGGAATACTATCTGATCGGTATAGGGTTGAGCGTCGATGTCAACATCTACTGTGCCCCAAAAAGTTTTGAATTGTTACCTGAAGACAAGGGAAAACCAAACGGCATTGGTTATTTTACGGCACTTCTTCTTGTGTTTGTTCTGTGAAGTGTTCGTTGTCCAAACAAAAATATTTTGTGAAAGTGTTCGTTATCCAATTTGTTCAAAGTCCGAACTGTGCATTAACCGATCACCCACTGTATTGACTTATGGAGCTGCATGGACTACATCACGAAGAGAAGACAAAGATCCAGACAGCAGAAATGACATTCCTCAGGAGCATGCTGAGTAAGACCAGAGAGACAGGACAAGGAATGAAGAAATAAAGGAAAAAACAGAAATGGAAAATTTGGGGAGGTAGACCAAATTAGACAGATGATTTGGACACATCAAGAGAATGGAATACCAAAGTTGGTATTGGAGAAGATGAAAGGAAGAAGTGGATGGACAAGATAGCTGAAGACCTCAGAAAAAGATTTAACAATGTAATAGAGGAGTGATGGAAAGATAGAGATGAAGGTCTTTCATCCATGGCCCAACCCAGGGTTCACCAGATTAAGAGCAAATAAGGGTTCTGTATATCTTGAGTGTGAAATGCAAAAATGGCAATGTTATCAATTACTCTGCTTGTACTTACTTTCAATGCTATAAGCGTGAAGGAGGGGGCTTTATTAAACTGTATCATTACACTGGATGAGACAAGGGCAAGATCATACAAGCCAGAATTGAAATGGCATTTGAACAAGTAGTATTGTTGCAAGTCACCACTAAAGTTAAAATTTCAAACCATACACAGTTATTCTTGTATATGATTGCAATGTTATTTTGATGCATGCAGTATCCCAGGCCAGACTTGAAATGTGCAGTATTACACTACATTTTTGGATAACAAGCTGCAGCCAGCTTTGAGAGAAAAACAAACACTTTCTGCAGAACCCATTTATCATCTTGCATGACAACACTCAAGTACATTCCACAAAGTTCTCTATCATTTGCAATACTCTCCAGACTTAAGCCCCTGTGTCTGACTTAATCTCTAAGATAAAAGAACCACTGCATGGAAGACAGTTAAAACTATACCAGATATTCTTCAGGCAGTAGCTCACTCTTTTTGAGTAATCAACCAAACAGGCTCTGCCAATGGCATCCTATAACTTCCACATTGCTAGCAACAGGTTTTACAAATTGCTGGTAACTAAAATTAAATGACAGTAAAATCAAAAACATGTATCTTTTTTGTACAGACTGTAATTTCAGACTAGCTACTATTAAAATTAAAACCCTGGTATACATGCACTCTAACATATAAATTTTAGTATATATCACTGAAACTTTTAACACACAATTTCAGGCATTTTATTGTGCATGTATCTGACAGTTTTACATGCATATGTATGTACAGTATGTATGTATATATATACTATAATTTTAAATA
>NW_019384846.1:58382-70171 GCF_000671375.1 Centruroides sculpturatus
CATTTTTATGAATAAAAATTTGACAAACTATTTATCGTTTTATGACGAGTAAAATTTTTTCGTCGCGTTCGCGGTTTTTAAGTAATGGATAAACCTTCGAAACGCGAGGCCCTTCGGACCGTGAGGCATAGGCGGTGGCCCACGTTGCCCATGCCTTACGCCGCCCTTGGTCATAGAAATGATGTAATTTGAATATAAATTATTTATAAATACGTATGTCAAGTTATATTTTTATTACGACGCAAAATATATCAAGAGTTTACAACCACTGGGTGAGACGTTGTTGAAACAAAAAAAGTTATGCATTCCATCACGTACATAAACAGTGTCGTAATTCGCCAAGTGCAAATCAGCAAATTCATAAAATTTTTGTTTATTTTGAACAATCCGGATAATAGAGATCCGGATAATCGAGGTTCTACTGTATTTCATAAATTCAATATCATTTTATAATTTCAATAATTTATGGTTACTTAGATGACACTCTTAAATTTATTTAAATACTAAACTGAAAATAATAGAAAATTAAGCACATTTAATTTTAATTTTTGGCAACATAGAGATTAAAATGATATTTTGTAAAATAGCAATCATTTGAAATCATGTATTATGTGTTGAAGAAACAAGAAATTTATTTACTTTTCACAAGTAATTTTTTTTTAACAATACAAATTAAAACTTACTTGTCATATGAACACTCATAGTATCGGACATCTCTTGCCAACCTCCAGTTTGATGAAAAGAAACCTGGGAATACCATTTAGTCAAAGATTTATTCAAACTGGCTACAAATCCACCAACAGAATGACCCTTGCGACTCGAGTCATGGTATGTATCAAATCCAATCACCATCAGTGGAGCAGACAACTGAAATTTTTTCAAAAATTTAATATTGCTTTTTGACACTAAAATTAATGTAAACTACTTTACATATTAAATTATGTTATATCTTTAAATTGTCACTTTGTAGAAAAAAAATTGGCTTACCGGTATGGCAACTGCCCAAGCTTCTCCTCCTAATTTACAATTAAGCTGTATTCCTATTTTTGTTGCAACAGACATCAACATCTGTTTTTTTGATAAAGTTCTTGCAACAATTACTTGTGTAGGAACTAAAGAATAAATATGTAAATTAATTGTAATATTTAAATAAGTAGCTTCATTTAAGAAATCAAATTCCTTACCTCCAAGATCTACACAACCTAATTTCTTAATAGCATCATATCTGTCTTTACTATTATTTGGTACTAATGCAACAATCATCTGGAGTTCTGGATTATAAGTTGAGCGCATTGCACTTATATATGTGTTAGGTCTCACATCATTAATAACTGTACTGCAAATAACAAAAAAAAAAAAAATTTTAATTTCAAAATATTATAATGTTGATACTTTTTTTAATGTATTAAAATTTATTAATAAATAAGAACTTTCTTTTCTTCTTTTCAGAGCAATATACTTTCACAGTTGTAGATTATGAATGAAATAAAAAACTTTTTATCATATACAGTGGTACCTCAGGATACAAATGCCCCAAGCATACAACATGAAGTACGAACATGTTTTTGCTCCATGATACAAACAAAAACTCACCATACAACGTTACATTAGTTTGCAGCGCCATTTTTTATTCACTTCTGTTCATTGGTCTCAGTCCGTGTGTTTGCTTCATTGCTTGATAAAAAAAAATCTCAAGGTATTATCAGAAAGTGACTGATTTTATTAAAAATAAATATCCCGAAAAGGTTCACACAGGCCGTATTGCTGCTCGAATTAATGACATTTGCCTAAATCATTTTAGAAACATTTTAAAAAGTAGGCAAAGCCAAACCTCTTTAGATAGATATTTTACCAAGCAACCTCTATCCAGTGAAAGTGAAGGAAAGAAAACAAATAGCAGTGAATAAAAATTAAAAAATATATATATAAAACAATACTAATTTAAAAAAAAATTTTTCTAAGTTATTTATAAGTTATTGTTACATTATGTTATGTAAGGTAAGGTTTAGTATCATTTCCCTTCTACCTGTCTTCCGCCACCAGTTTACACCTCCACCATCGTCTATCCTCAGAGTAAAGTGCAAATAAAACTACATTTTTTTAATCAATTATTATTCTATTATAATTATTTATACATTTACAAGTACAAAACTCATTTTTCAGTGTTTTCCTTACTATAGTTATTTTTTTTAATATACTACTTAGCTTTGAGTGTGTTTTTCGTGTTGAAACGAATTACTTGGCTTTACATGTAATCGTATGGGAAAAAATGATTCACCTTACGACATATTCATAATACGATCTCAGTTTCTGAACGGATTAATTTCGTATCCTGAGGTACCACTGTATCCCTATGTAGTGGAGAATAAATGTGGGAAATTTTTGAAGTATTTTCCCATATGTTTTTTCTCATTACTGTTTTGGAAATAGATTTTGTAAACAGTTAAGTCTAATAAACAAAAGTCTTTTTTTTTTATTTTTACATAATTCCCTTTTTATGTGAATTTTTTTTCGCAGTAGTTTTTGGCAATATCCACAAAAAAATTTTTGCAGATATAGCTGTCATTCACCAGTGCCAAATGATCACCCTTGACGGATATATTCGTCAGTCACTGCTGAGTGGTTAATAGTTTTCACAAAGTAATTCTTACTCATCTAATTNAAAAGTAGGCAAAGCCAAACCTCTTTAGATAGATATTTTACCAAGCAACCTCTATCCAGTGAAAGTGAAGGAAAGAAAACAAATAGCAGTGAATAAAAATTAAAAAATATATATATAAAACAATACTAATTTAAAAAAAATTTTTTCTAAGTTATTTATAAGTTATTGTTACATTATGTTATGTAAGGTAAGGTTTAGTATCATTTCCCTTCTACCTGTCTTCCGCCACCAGTTTACACCTCCACCATCGTCTATCCTCAGAGTAAAGTGCAAATAAAACTACATTTTTTTAATCAATTATTATTCTATTATAATTATTTATACATTTACAAGTACAAAACTCATTTTTCAGTGTTTTCCTTACTATAGTTATTTTTTTTAATATACTACTTAGCTTTGAGTGTGTTTTTCGTGTTGAAACGAATTACTTGGCTTTACATGTAATCGTATGGGAAAAAATGATTCACCTTACGACATATTCATAATACGATCTCAGTTTCTGAACGGATTAATTTCGTATCCTGAGGTACCACTGTATCCCTATGTAGTGGAGAATAAATGTGGGAAATTTTTGAAGTATTTTCCCATATGTTTTTTCTCATTACTGTTTTGGAAATAGATTTTGTAAACAGTTAAGTCTAATAAACAAAAGTCTTTTTTTTTTTATTTTTACATAATTCCCTTTTTATGTGAATTTTTTTTCGCAGTAGTTTTTGGCAATATCCACAAAAAAATTTTTGCAGATATAGCTGTCATTCACCAGTGCCAAATGATCACCCTTGACGGATATATTCGTCAGTCACTGCTGAGTGGTTAATAGTTTTCACAAAGTAATTCTTACTCATCTAATTTTTTTTATTTATAATTACATTTTATCTATTTAAAGGATAAAAATAACAAAGATAAAAGACTACAAAACTTTAAAATGATATGGTATTTGTTAAACTTATACATAGAAATTTAAAGTCTTACATATCTGGTGGTGAGACTTGCATCCCCATTGGAGGGCAGACTCTTCTTAAAGTCTGAACAAAATCCTCTGCCTTGGTTCTCTCTTTAGATGGTGTAATAAGAATCCATTTAGTCAAAGGAATTGACATGAACATAGACTTGCCCCGCATCTCTCTCGAAAAGTCTGCTGTTGACGGATCATATGTGGACTAAAAAAAGAGAATATTTTATAAATACAAATAATATGTAACAATAATAAAAACAAAATAATTTTAAAACATACTTGAGCACCCTGGTGCAATATTGTTTCTGCTTGAACCACTCTGGCTTCCATTTTCACCAGTTGATCTGCAAACTTAATTCCCCACCCATCCATCTCTCTCCTGATTTGACTATGTCTATAAAAAAAATTCATTCCGAAATAAATATAATGAAGTGTATATTTTTGATTCTAAATAAACAAACTAACCTGTTAATGCGGTTGATAAATGTCAGCAAATTAGACACACGTTTGCCAGGTTCTAATCTCGTATGCATCGATAAGTCTTTCATCACACGAAAATCTGCCCTCATTTCGTCAGTTATTCCTATAAACAGAATAATTTTGTGTAGAAATATGTAACAATGACTTCAATTATTTTAAATTAAAAAAAAATCTACACACCTGTCATGCAGCATAGTTCTGGTATGAGATATATGAGATTTGATTTCTCAGTTCTCAGTTCTCTCTGCTTTGACTTACATAAGAGTAATGGCTGCCTGCCATCTCTAATAGTTATGTCATATTGCTAAGAAATAAAAAATTTGAATTACTTTTAAGAACAAACTAATTTTTATTAGATTTAACTGCAAATACACACACATTTTTGTCTACTGATTACTGATTCAATTTGCCAATATCAAACAGTATAAGATACTAAATTTATACTATATACATTTGAACCCAGTTATAATAAGCATTATGGGACTGACAGATTTCCTTGTTATAACCATTACTTATGGCACTACTCTTCAGATGTAACAACTAGGGAAATAATGGGCGGCTGCTTTGGGCACAAACATATAGGGGTACTCCAAAGGTGGCAAAATTATATATATAATTACATTATACTGTATTTTCATTGATAGTTATATAAACTACAACATAATTAATAACAAACAATTTTTTTTCACAATTAAAGATAATACTAATTAATAATATGCCCAATTTCAGTTAGTCTTTTTTATCTACAAATCTTAAAATTGGTATTTGCATTATTTTTTCATAATGTCAATACTGTTGAAGATGACAAAGAAAATTTTCTACATGCTTAAACGTTTTTAGCACTGCATTTTAACACGTGAATATTTTCTACTTTTTAATAAACCAAGAGACGTTTTCTTTCCTTTTTACATCTTTCTCACAGAAAGGTTCATTTCTAAGTATAGTATACAGTCATTTTAAAATTAGGTAGATTGGCAGAGTAGAGCTGGAAGCTAGTCAAAAAATGGGAGTTTTTCAAAAATAAAGTCACTTGATTGGCCTCTAATCCATGCAGGTCATAAACTAATTATCCAGTGGTCATAAACTAAGTAATCCTTTCAGTTAAGAATGTTCACGTTTGCACAGCTACCAAAAATTTGCTTGGTATATCCATGAAGTAACTCTATAACTGAGAAATGTACAAAAATACGCATAAATAAGAACTGTTATGACATTTTGCTCGTTACATCTTTGTTTGTTGNATTGGCCTCTAATCCATGCAGGTCATAAACTAATTATCCAGTGGTCATAAACTAAGTAATCCTTTCAGTTAAGAATGTTCACGTTTGCACAGCTACCAAAAATTTGCTTGGTATATCCATGAAGTAACTCTATAACTGAGAATTGTACAAAAATACGCATAAATAAGAACTGTTATGACATTTTGCTCGTTACATCTTTGTTTGTTGTAACAGAGTTCAACTAATTCGTTTCTATAGATTTATATCCTAGACAAGTAGAAGAAACTGTTAAAAACCCACAAAAATATGAAGAATAGTTGTCTTACCAGATAAAACATCTTGTTCAATCTGGTATGATGTATATTTTATACATTCTCAATAAAGATGTTACTTGAATAATTTAAAGCTTCACATTGTACATAACTTTCTTAACAGTTAAATTATTTAATAACTTCATCAACTTTATTCCCCATTACAAGAGAATTTTATAATAATTCTTAACAGAAAAAATGAAAAAAAAAATTATAAACTTTAGATATTCTTACTCTTTTATAATACTGCATATAAGAAATTCTCTCATTTTTCATTTCAAAAGTATGAGTTGGATCTTTGTTCCAATCAATATCCTCAATTCGGTAAGTACGGTTATTATAACTGAAAAAAAATTTTTAAATTCAGTACAAATAGAAACAAAGTTTAAAATTTTAATTGGCATTATTTTATACATGGGTCTATCAGTAATTTTCTAGCAACCCTATGTCCAAATCCTTGTCAGATTAAAT
This sequence comes from Centruroides sculpturatus, assembly GCF_000671375.1. Taxonomy (NCBI): domain Eukaryota; kingdom Metazoa; phylum Arthropoda; class Arachnida; order Scorpiones; family Buthidae; genus Centruroides; species Centruroides sculpturatus. The sequence continues at coordinate 64,482 of NW_019384846.1, forward strand.
GATTGTGTGTGGCTAATCAAGATCAAGTAATAACAACTATGCATCATGGACTACTAATCATATAACTTCCATGTCTAAAGCATACATTAAACATAGGTATTTCCATTTGATATCACTGACAATTAGAGTTTTTTTTCCAGAAGCCAAAGCAAGCTGAAGTTAAATGTAAAATAAGGCAGGGAGAATGTAAATGTGTAAAAAAATTTATGGTCAGGGAAATTTAAGCACCCACCATATTTATGTCTAAGAGAGTGACTGAGGATCCTATCCACCTGCACATATAAGAACTAATGTATATTTTAGCATTAGTACATGATGATGATATTTAAAAATGCACCATAGAATCAATCTATCACTGTATAATCCACCAATCCTGGAGCACCATACTAGATGACGTTTATAAAAAAGCATAGTTAAGCCTCTCTACCATAATACTGTTGAATTGCGAAAATTTGAACCTTGTTGCGAGTTCTTTTGGTTTCCTACGTAATGTTTTTAGTTTTTAATAATTTACAACCTTTATTTATTATATTTTAATTTATTTATACAGTGAAATGTTTAACTCCTTAATTAATTATACAACAAGAAAAATACATTTATACTCGGGTTTGGAATATGTATTTACAGTAAGTTTTTTAAAATTATTTTTATGGCTATGTAAAAAATTTTAACTTATACAATAACTTATCTTGTTATTATTGTTACTTTTTAATGTGTGGTAGTAGTACTGCTGATGAGGGGCATGCTAGCCCGAAACACGTGTAATATGTGTACAGAAACTATTACTACAGGTGATATAATAAAGAAATTTTGCTCTTTCCTGAACTAACTCTCATTGCTGTGTCAATCTTTAAACACCAGTATTAAGTCCTATTAATAAATAATGTCCAAGTAGACAATTAACAATAATATTACAATCTGTCACTGTTTGATATTTCTGTATTCATTAGTTTTAATTTATTGAAGTTTTCATTATTATGAAGATTGGATCATATTCAAATTTATATCCCTCACAGCACTGCAAAATACCTTAACAGAGTGTCAACAAGGATACAATTAACAACTTGAACATCAATGAACTTAAATTTTAGTTGAAGCTAATGAAATGCTTATATAAACTTCATTCAGAAAATTCAGAGTAGGAATAGCTCCAGAATATTTATTTCAACTTAAAATATATTTTAACTATTAACTAGTAAGTATATTAATAATATAATATTAAAAAGATAATTCTTTATCTTGAAATAAAGAACTAAATAAAATTTACATTTCACTTACAACATTCCCATATTTTTTGATAATTATCCCATCTAACAGTCATTCCTTTCAGTCTCTCTCTATAGAAAGTATCAAATTAAAACTATTGCAAAGAATTACTTTACTGTGTGTATTATTTTTTACTTGTTCATTCAAGACTAATCTTTTAACATATAATCACCAAACACCTCTCCTAATAATTAGAAATCAACACAATTCAAGAAATTTTTCTCAATTTATTTTAACTCCCACATCTTTAATAGAATTTCACATTATTTTTTTTCTAGTAGACATGATTTAGATGTTGATTCTGAAAAGTTATGTTTTGACCATTATTCTTGTCAATTTACTGCAGAATTAACAAAATAATTTTTAAGAATTTTAAATAAATTTGCATTTCTGGTACAAATAAAAGTTAACATTCATTATATACAGGGCTTAATATGTATTTATGACTAACAAGTTTAAAATTTATTAAATGTGATCTTAATGTCATTCAAATTATTTTTATGAAATATTGGTTAGAAAATATTACCGAGTCATCACAATTGCACCAGCTAATTTTTTTATACAGTTATCCTTAGAATTTCTTGTGTCTTCCTGTGCTATATTTGTCATCTGCTGAAGTACAGTATCTCGTCTTAAAACTTTATGAACTGTATCTACTGCCATCATCATACCAGTTTCATGTTCCTGGATAGAAGTAAGAACTCCTCTCCACAATTCAATGCTGCAATAAAAATTATTTATGTATTAAATATATGTATATTTGTTCCCTCTTTTTTGCATTTATCAAGTAAATATAAATTTAAAAATTTTACTTATGTTCTGGGATTTCTGATACTTCGAATTTATCAAAAAAGTGACGGCCCAACAACGAAAATTCTAAATGTTGGAGATTTCTGAAAAAGAAAAAAACTATTATTTAATATTTCAAAAAATAAGTCAAAATAATTATGAATAAAATGAAAATTAATTAACAAATTTCTTTCATTCATTAAGTACAAAAGTTTTCTACTACATTTTTTATTAAAAAGTTTTGTGAAACAATAGCTGGAAATAGTCCTCAATTTTTGAACTCCTTTCATAAATCACACTTTTGTATCCTTAAAAAAAATTTTTGTATGCCAAATTTGTATTTTCATACATTTTCAAATGACAAACATTTCAAACTACCGTGCAATAGGATTTTGACCTTGGTTTACTTTCCATATCATAAAAATCACTTGTGAAAATTAATTTTTATCATCTGTCTTCCATAAAACTGTTTTAAGTAATGTTTTATGTATTGTAATACTACGTTCACACACAATCCACGACTCACTTCAATCTCGATTTACCTACAATCTGGATTGTGACTGTTGCTAGTTGAACGTCGTGCCGTTCGCACAGGCAGTCCGCTCGAGAAGAACGTGGCTATTACACGCGATCATAAAACTGACCTAACTACGCGGTAAGTCACAAACACCAACAAACAAAATGGAAGTTTTGGTTAGAAATAAATACTTTTTCTTGCTATACATCTAATAATAGACAGATGTTGTCGTCTCTCCAGATGTCTTTTTTATTTCTCTGTCGATAGCCCGACACGTGTTCCGCAGCCATCTTGTATTTTCTCGCGCACGTGGGATTGTGGGATCTCTTATGACTGGATCTAGTTTTGAGAACTCTCTCCAGTCGATCGCGATTGAACCTCGTTTCGGTTGAGATTGAAACGGTCGAGAGCGTTCGCACCACGGAACAGGCTCCGACCTTAGTCACAATCTAGATCGAAATGCTCGGTGCGAACGGGGTATAACAGTCATCACAAAAACCCGAAACTTATATGTTTTGAAAAATAGACAAGTCTTTTAATCTTTCCGGGAATAAAACTTCTTTTTACAACATAATACTGTATTGCTTGACTTTTGGACAGCCGGTTTTCATATTCTCTTTACTCTTCAATAAAATTTATGCTTTTTAATCATTTTTATTTATGAATATTTTAAAATTACTTTGCAATAAAAATTTTAAAAAGTAATCTTGTATTTTTTTTAAACACTAACTGGCTTTGTATCACGTCCTCAAATCTTCCAAATCAAATTTCAGCCACTTCTAAGGCTCAAAGCTTGAGGACATACTTAAATCCAATGATAATTTATTTAATGTTTTAGGGGGTGGCCACAACCCCATCCTCCCTACTCCAAAATCTCAAAAACATAATAAAAGCATTTTTTAAATATTCAAATGTTTTATTGTTTTGTTTCATTCAATAAAGTTTAGCTGTTGCTTTTATAACCCATGTTCCTTGTTATAGTTTTCAGTATTCATTACTTAACCCTGGGCTAGTGCAGTGGGGTGTTTCGCCACCCCCAACGTTTTAAAAGTTGCACTATTCATAGATTTCGCAAGAAATATTTGTGTCCTCTTCAGTAGCTTCATGATTTTATGTATAGAGCATGCTCAGAAATTACTACGATGCTGCAGAAATTCCAGTAAGAGAAAAACAACAGTTCTCAATGGGGTGTCCAAACACCCCACAGTATTAATTACGTTTTTTTTTAAATTTTACAAATATTTATTTAGTTTTTTTTTTTTTTTCAAATAACTATAATGTGACCACATTTATTATTTATAATATAGATATAATAATCAATGTGAATAAAAATAATTTAAGTTTATTTTAATTCAAAATGGCTGACTTTCATAAACACATTGAGAAAATACCAAACATAGCAAGTTGCTTGTCATTTGCACTGAGTGCCAAAGTACAATGTCAGCTATTGAATCAGAGTGACAAAAATGCTTAAAAAACAATTTAGATTTTTACTATTGGTTTAATAATAAGATCTAATGTAATGAGTTTTGATAAATGTTGTTTTTTATTTTCGTGGATTTATGTACTAATATAATATGTAATCATACCTGAATATAATCATATGTATAATGACACATGCCTTTACCAAATAAATGAGTAAATCTTTATGAATTTTTACTTACATGGTTTATGGACCCAAAAAAATGTCGGGGTGGACAAACGCCCCACTGCACTAATGCCGAAAAAAACTCAGTGCACTAACGCAGGGTTAAAATCATTTTCTTATTTAAACATATTTCATTTCTTTTTAAAATTTTATGTATCAATCTCAGTAAACCTCCTATCAATATATCTAACCACTCAAATACAAATTAAATTGTTCTTACCACCAACATGTCTAAAATTCAGATGTTTATGCAATGCACTACAATACAAACTGCAAGTTGTTCTGAAAAGTGCAAGAGTATTTATTAATCTCAAGACTGATCAGAAACATATGTTTTGATATGTTCTCATCTAAGTATTGATTTCTTTCAACAATACAACAAGCAAAAAAATCTGGCTAATTAAATTTCCTAAGACACGAGTCCAGTCTTAATTACTTTTGATAATACCAAAAGATTAAATAGCCAATGGTAACAGAAGATTTACATTGCATAATCAAATACAAAACCACACACAAACACATAAGAAATTAACATCCAATAAATTCACATATTATTATGACTTTGAATGTACAATGTAAGCCTTCAGTTGCTATTGGATACTGAACCTTCACTACTATTCAGGCCCACGATTGCAGCTTATCAAAACAAGATTACTAGAGTTTGTTCAAACAACCACAGTATGCACAGATTTGCTGAGTAACAAGATGTCAGCAACAGTTGCAATGTTTAAACTAGTATCAACATGTTCTACGTTGATCCCGAAAATATTCGTGTTGACCTCATTGACCTGCATCGGCGATCCCGAATATTTCGTGTTTACATCGGAAACATTTTTTATACTAGATAATCGCTTTGTGTCACAATTTTTATATTAAAACGAACTTTTAAAATAAAAATTTTTTCGTTTTTATATTATTCAATATATTTATTTTGTTTGTGAAACATAAAAAAATAATTTTTTACGATACAGTAAACACGATTATTATTTTAAAAAAAATTTAGGCTTAACATCGACGAAAATTCAACATGGCGTCACAGACAACAAACAAAAATTTCAACATCAAATAGGTTAACGGTCAAACTAACTTAACCCTTTAAAATCAACATCACGAAAAACCTCGGGCAAGTTCCATAGAGTTTCATAAAACTCGGTACTTTCGGCCTTTTCCCAAATTTTTTTTTTTTGAATTTTTAAAATGTTTTTTAGGTCCCCAAATTTTTTCAGAATTTTTTGTCCGCGCGAAAAAATTTTATCGCGATTTTAATGAGCCTTTGTTAAGGCTCAATTGTTTTTCAATGGGAGTTTTTTATCAAATTTATTTCATGGTTCCTAAGTTGTAGCGCACGGATTTTTTTTCGGTAAAGTTATTAAAAGCTGCTTTTTGATGTCAAAAACGACCTCCGATAGTTTTTTAATTTTTTTAATTAATATATTTTATTTTATATTAATTTAATTAATTAGGGGGGGT
>NW_019384846.1:70582-82568 GCF_000671375.1 Centruroides sculpturatus
TGACCTGCGTGGGCGATCCCGAATATTTCCGTGTTTACATCGAAACATTTTTTATACTAGATATCGCTTTGCGTCACAATTTTTATATTTAAACGAACTTTTAAAATAAATTTTTTTTCGTTTTTATATTATTCAATATATTTACCAGCATGTGGAGTACACAGTTGAAAAATATCCATCGTCAAAGGGTAAAATTGTTAACATTTCTATAAATCATTTTTCTAATGTTAACCTATTATTATCTCTAGTACAGACAGAAATTAATAATTCTACTATAGCATGTAACACTTAACGATGAACAAAATTTATCATCCAAGTTCTATTCACACAAAAAAGTTTAAATAATAAATTCAACAACAAAACCAATTGAAACTAAAGATATAAACTACCTTGTAGGAACATTCAAATATATTATATTAAAAGCATAAACATTTTATAAATAATCTTTCTTCTCTACAAAAACTTACGTTATAATGTTTCTGATAAATTTAAGAACTATATATAAATTATGTCATCAATTTGATGAATTCTCATACAAACTTACCTTCTCATTTGTGTATTAAAAAGTCTATTCACTTCAGGGTGATTTGGGGCCAATTCTGCAACTCTCTTTATAGTAATTTGAATGTTTTCATCATCTGTTCTCCTTTTTGAATACACTTCTGTTATCTGGAAAGGGAAGGGGGAAAAAATCCCATTTTCTATTAATAATACTTCCATTGAATTCAACTACAATTAAATTTAATCAAAAAAGATCAAAACAAGAAAAACTTGAGTGTTTAAAAGAAACAATTTCCTTACAGAATCATTTTTAAAAATGTTATATTTGAAGCAATAAATGTGACTATCAGGAATGAATATATATATATAAAGACAGCAATAGAATTATTTCATAAGCAGTGCTTTAGTAAGGATAACATTTTCAATCTCTAAATTACTAAGAAAAAAAATTTAAAAATAGAACTTAGAAAAATATAATCTCAGATTATACACAAAAGACACCTAATTTACCAGATAAACAACTAGCCAATTAATCCAAAAACACTAAGGTGTTATTATTTGTTGTTCTTTCAATATGGATTCAATTCATGTATCATCCTAGCTTCGTGATATACCAGTTTGAGAACACTTCAGACTCATTCACATTAGTTAAGTTACTTGAATTCAAGTGACCTGAAATTAAATAAGTTGAAACCACTTGACCAATGTGAACCTGTTATTTACTTGACTTGAAATACCCTTTCAAAGTTGGTTTCAAATTTCAAATGCAGCTGAGGTTTTTTCAACTTTTTACTTGTTTTGAATAACAACTTGAATAATGTGAACTATTCTCGTTTAATGCTAGTCGAAGACAGCCTCGTTTTGATTTTGAAAAGTGAACTTGTATTGTTATTACCATCACAACAACACACATAAGTAATAAGAGTAATAATTAGTCGAGAAATGGAAAGGTAAGTAAATTTCTTCAACTTTACAAAAAGTACAATGTTTTATGAAACCATTATCCATCAACAACTTTTAATTCCAATTTGTCATACTTTTGCTCTAATACAATACTCAAGAAAATGACATGATTCAGATTGCCTGGAAACTCATTCAACATTTTTAATAGATTATGTATTAACGATAATAAATGGCTGAAACAACAATAATAAGAATTAAAAATTATCAACAAAAACACTGCCGACTATAGCAAGACCAGAAAAAAGGGAATCTACTGTTATTCTGTAAAAATCAAAATAGGTGAACAACAAACCTTTCCTTAGTTTTGTCCAAAAAAAAAAAAAAAAACTAGTTATTAAAATTTATAATTTTCTTAAATTACAAACTTTTATACTTAAAATTAAATTTTTCATAAAATTTGTTTCTATGTGGTTTATAAAGATAGAGTATGTAATTTTATCTCAAACAACATTCAAAAATATTGTAATTTAGAGGTAAAATATTAACTTAGGAAGGAAAAAAAAATCAAACTTTTGATCAATATTAAATTCATTTATTACTGTTTGAATACGAACATAAAGTAGATAAAGAGAACGAAATGATACAAGATTTACATAATATGTCATAAGTCTAGATCTAATTCAAAGTCTGCCTCTGCCTAAATCTTTTGCTAGGTTTTTAACCTGTCCTACGTTGATCCCGAAAATATTCATGTTGACCTCATTGACCTGCGTGGGCAATCCCAAATATTTCTGTGTTTACATCGGAACGTTTTTAATACTAGATGTCGCTTTGCGTCACAATTTTAATATTAAAACGAACTTCTAAAATAAAATTTTTTCGTTTTTATATTATTCAATATATATATATTTTACTAGATTATTCCTGATAGAAAAGTGAGTTGAACATGTGTAAAGTTCACGTTGTCACAATTATAACTACACTCTGACCATTTTTATTTACATTACGAATACTTTCTCAGCTTCTTTAATATCAAATACTTCTTTTGTTCTAGGACAAATAACCTTTCCATTATGTTCGGCAGCCATTTGTTTAGTTGACTGAAAAAAAATATTAAATTGTCAATTATATATTATAATAAGTTTGAATTCAACACAAATTCAAAAATAAAAAGATCATTTCATCCAATTGTTTTCTTATTCATAATATAAACAAAATTGACAAATTTATGAGTTGTTTGACTGCTATAATAATTAAATTCTTTGTATAAAATATATGAAAAATAAATAAGGTTTGTTTATGTGCTGAATACAATAAATAGCAGTTAGCTAATGCTTGGATCTTAAATATTAAACAGTAAAACTTCTAAAAGATCTACAAAATGAACACACCTCTTAAGACCACTTTTGTCTGGAATGGAGCACCAAGTCACCTCTTTTGTGCAAAGTAGAGGAGGAATTTCAAAAGGTAATTGTATAATAAAAAATGTCATGCTTAAACTGAGCAAAAATTTATGAGTTTTTCCATTCGCAATAATAAAATAAATTAAAATATAGTATCATTAAAGTATGGTGTTTTATTTGATCTAACAAAAAACTTTTCCAAAGTGACCTTCTCTCATAAAGACTATTTTTGCTTGAAAACTATTGGTGGTCAACAAAGTAGGGGTTTTTACTGTAATTTTATTAATTTTTTTTATATAATCATTGTAAATGTTAACTAATGCTCTATTTATAATATGCAGATATAAACAAAACTTTATATTAGTGTTTTTAATTAAAATAATATAGCTTTTTAAATAGTTTTTATGTTCCAATTGGTAGAATATATATTTTTTATTATATATGTTTAGTTAAATGTGTCTTCAAGACAGTTGTAAATATGAATTAATATACTTGTTATTCATTATTGTTATTTTCAAAATTTTTACTGAATATTAACTGGACANGAAGTAATTTGAGTACACTTCAATTTTACTTCCACTTTTACCTAAAAACAACACAAAGTATTTTAAGATTTAGTGCTAAAAATCATTAAAATTATTAATATCTTCATTTATCACACAAAATTTTAGAAACACTCAATTAATGAATTACATTATTATTTATTTAAAAAATAATATAAATGCCTCAGAAAAAGTCTTTGACAAAGTTAAAATGAACAGATGACAACAATAATTTCTAGGACAAAAAGCATTAATGCTGAGGAGATAGAATGAAATCAAATTATGCTAATAAATAGTAAACTACCTCTCTTGTCTGCAACATGTTCTGGCCGTGTAACCGGCTCATATATTTCTTGTCTTCCACGTCTTGTACCTCTCCCGGCACTCTCACCACTTATTTGTGCTGAAGCAACAGCTCTTGTTAATGCCTCCACATCTCCGGGTCTTTGTTCAGACCTAACTCCTCCACGTTGAATGGCTCTACCACTACCACCAGGAACTGATCTAGCTGCTTGAATTGATTCTGGTCCTGGCTGCTCAGAAAATATTAATTCAAATACAAAAGTCAATATTATTGTAAGACCACCTACTCTTTAATTATTTATTAGTAATTTTAAACAATAGTATTTACAAATATGGTCTTAGTACTTTAATTACAGACTGTAATTATATCATTTCAACATAAATCTGAATTCACACAAACTAATGTTAAATATTAGTTGAAATTTTGCACAACTTCATGTAAATGTGTAAATATAATTTTGATGAAACTTAAGTGTACGAATGCATTATATGCATGGGAGACCTTATAAAATTATCCTGAAAATTTCATTTTTCAGCTTAACATTCAAATGTTTGTTGTTAAAATATTGTCCAAAAGCAAAGCTCTAGCATTAAATTTCTCATATAAATTAACAAAAATTATTCAATATCTACTTAAATTATACCTATTAATTTTATGGCATGTAAGACACAATACTAAAATAATTTTCTGAGTAATACATTTTTCAATACTACTTTTAAATGATAAAACTTTATTGTTTAAGGAATAAACATTTCTGAAATTTTACAAATCTTATTAAAACTTGAAAGTTTTTCTAATCAGTAAAAGTAAGTTTCTCTGTACATACATTGTACAATGAATCATATTTTGTACACTGAAAATGTACAGTGAATTGTTTTATTATTTTAACAATGTCTTTTATTACTATACTGTTTGTTTTAAATATACTGATCTACGCATCAAATCAGCACATTTAATCAAATACATGTAACATTGATCTGTAATTGGTAATAAAGTGATTTTCTAAGGCTGATCTTGTGTCCAGTGATGGTGTAATAAGTCTAGCAATAAAGAAGGCTAGCATATTGCTCACAAGTACATAAATATAATTTTATTTCAGATTATTAAAAGCTTAAAATAGGATCAAGAGCTAGTTCTGTTAAACCAGAAAACCATTAAAAATAATCATTAAATTAAATCAAAAGTTATATATTGAATATACCTGCTGCTGCTGCTGCATACTCGGAGGCTCGGGTCTTCTCTCGTCTCCAGGTCTACGCACCTGTGCCTGTTCTTGAGGCTGCTGTCTCTTGGCACGTCCTCTTGCACGGCCAACTGCTCTACCACCACCCTGTGGCTGATCCTTTGACATGTCAAAGATTATTATTGTTCTAAAATAAAAATAACAACAAAAAATTAATGAAAATTATTAGGGAACATTAGGTGGGTCAGTATAGAAATTTAATTTTATCTCCATTTAAAAAATAATAATAAGTTAACCTTCACTACAAACAAATACAGTCACTGCGAGAGTTTTTCTACAGAAACAAGAAACATCACAATTACATAAAGCAGTAACTCTAGCAGACTCAAACAGCACACCATTAAACTTACACTCACAACACACAGACATGACAACACATAAAAAGCATAGACANTCAAATGATGAATATATCACAAAATCACACACTGCCAAATTAGTTATTAGTAACCCTAGCTGAACCTGACCATAATATTTATGTCTCTTTCTTAATTCAATATTTTCACCATTAATGATAATAAATTTCAATGCATTCTTTTGAATTAAGGCTTGGATAGGTTCATTCCTTCCCTTTACTGGACACTTTATTTCTAAAAGAGAAGTTGGAATATTTTGTTTTATTATTATTCCATCAGGAGTATATCCTAACCATGGCAAAGCTGGTGAAATAATCAGGCCAAATTCTACAATTCTCTTGTCAGAATGTGAAGAGTATACTTCTCTTGCATCATTTTCATGCAAGAGGCCATATGTCGTATTTTCATTTCCCCCAAAAATATTGCATTTAAAAAATTTTTCATTCCAATTTGGATTAAAATTGAAATGATATGTATAAAAATTATAGCATATACTGCCTGTAATTCTTTTGTTCCTTTCATTCTTCCATAATATTTTATTTACTTTGCTTTCTAGGCATATTCTTTTACATTCTTCATTTTTCTTTTAATCTGTTCCAAGAACATTTCAAGTCTGTCTTAGATAATTTTTTAGTCCTTCTATGTTATTTCTAAAGATAATGATAATTCATTATTAATTAAGCAACTATCCAAACTTTTTTCATATATTAATTTCTATAATTGAATAAATTCATTATAATTTTAGTTATTTATTTATTGTTACAAAAATGAGGNATTGTTCTGACATCTCTGGAGTTCGTCTGTCATCAGATCAGTTTCAGGTTCCATTATGAGCTCTAAAATGCTCTTTATTTTTCAGATGTAATTTTTATTACTCCATTAGCAGCTTGAGACTTCTTGATATATCTTTCATAGATAAGATTGTGACTACTGTAGATCTGCTCAAGTCATACTGCCTAGCAACAAACATCATGTGCCCACTTTCAACCTTGGCTATTCTCTTACTGGGTTTCTATGGCGAGCACAGTTCTTGACACTCCTCTTTTTAAACTCCATATTATTATCAGTCTTCTTTTTAAATAAAAAGTTCAGAAAACACTTACAAAAATTTAGAGAACAGAAATCAACTAGCCCACAAAAAATTATTTAAATGCAAGGCCCTGATGAAATTCGAAATTTGGTATTAAAATGTTAACAAATATCCAATGGGACAGTTAAACTTTCACCTTTCGTAAATAAACCCCGACGCAAGACTTAAATACCCATCCAACAATCTCGCAAAGACTATAAAAAATTATTTGTCAGAAATGTAAACAAAAAGCTCGAATTACATGGGAGAGTTTCAAAATTCAGAGGGATACTATATCTGATTGGTATCGGGTTGAGCGTCAATGTTGACGTCCATGTTCCAAAAAGTTTTGAATTGTTACCTGAAAACAAGGGAAAATCAATTGGTATTCATTATTTTCCACTGCTTTTTCTTATGTTTGTTCAGTAAAGTGTTCGTTATCCGAACATGTGTTCATTGTCTGATCATAAAAATCTTTCGCGAAAGTGTTCGTTATCTGATTTGTTCACTATCCTAACTGTTCGTTAACCAATCACACACTGTACATTAAAAATATCACTAAATATTCGGGCAACACATATACATTAATAATTATATGACAAAAATTTCAGTTTTAAACAAAGTGTTGTCTTATAACAAGTTTTGTCTTCTAGAGATGCTAGATGTTTAATGTCAAGAATAATGAATGCCCTTGTGTACACAACCGGTGGATGAATAAAAAGTCCACATGTTTACTAATCTATTTAGCTATTTTTAATTAAGCATTTCATAATTTACAAAATTTCCTTGATTAAACCAAAAGCGTTTATTTTTAAAATTTATTACCTTATAATGGGAGAAGTGATAAAAATTGAAAAACATTCCTTATTTGTATATTTCCTAATTATCAAACACATTTAATGGCCATATTTATGAATTACAGCTAAAATATTTGAAATAATTACAGTTTTTATACTTAATGCAATTCAGTGTCTTCCATTTTGATTAATACGTTGTGATTTGTTCTGGTCCAATGATATAGGAATCAAGATCTTGACTGTTGTGTTCTAGTCCAGATTTACCATCCCTTTACAACTGAAGTGCTCAAAACTTATGAACTCAATCACAACATTCAACAATATTTATAATTTTGTTTAAAAAAAATCCCACAAGCCTTGAAATATAAAGTGCTGTTTGACTAATTAAAATGCTGTTTCTTAAAATTCATTTAAATTAATTAATTAACCTCTTCAATTCCCATGTGCATTAAAATTAACATTCTATTTTCACTCAGTTATTAAATGTTCTTTTCTTATTATAAAATAAACAAACAAAATACAGTGTATTTAAAAAAATATTTTATGCCAGGGACATTGTTATATAGTTTTAGAAACTGGCTGGTAACAATGTGTTACATACAGTGTATTCAATAAAGATAAGCACATCAAACATTTTGTGAATAACTCAAAGTTACAAAAGCTATTACTGTGAATGTTAGTATACAAGTGTGAAAGAAATAAATAATAACAGTTATAATTCTAAATAAATTAGCAGCTAATTACTCATAAGAAAATTCTTTTTTTACTGTTGAGTAATGATAAGAACACTCAAAACTTTAATTCATGTACATATTTTTAACTTACTTTTTAAATTTGTTAACTGGATATCTATCAAACCAAGTCTTGTAACTACCAATATTTATTGTTGCTACTGCAACCAAAAAAAAATTGTTGTCCACTTATATAGCAAGGCAGTTAATTTGGAAAGGGCAAAATGCTAAAACAAGATACTTTACCCTTTTCAAATGCCAAAAGTAAATGTTTAACTGAAGCTGGTGAGTCAATAAGATCTATAACTAAAAAACAGAATATCAATTTGCATGATAATGAATTATTTGAAGTTAAGCAAAGAATATGGAGTTAAGAACAACCCTGCAAGGCCACAAAAACTTCTCATAAAAAAGTCCGCACATGGAGTAAGCTTAAAGACAGTTTGAAATAGTTCTTGCTGCCAATCATCTTAAATATGCCAAAATGAAGTCAAAACCCAAAGCTTACAAAGGAGAAAATAAGGCTGCCAGACTGACTTGGACCAGAATCACATGATCTGAAAAGAACAGTGGAAAAATGAAGTATAGTCAGATAAAAAAAAAATCAATTTTGATGGGCCTGATGGCTGCCAAACAACAAAAATCAAAATGGAAAACAATGGAACATCCACCACATTCACCTGGTCTTGCTCCCACTGATTTTCATGTATTTCAGTATCTACAAAACTATCCAAGAAAAAAAACTTTTCCAGAACAATGACATAAAAAAAATCACATTAAAGATTTCTTTATTGAAAAGGATTCAGATTTATGCTACAGTTAGATTCATAAATTAGAATAATAATAGCAAAAGATAGTTGAAAACAATGGCAAATACACCACTGAATAATATAAAACTGTTTACAAAATATAAAAATATTTCTTGGGTTTTAAGAAACAATTTTAAAACTTTCTGGTCAACTAAATAAAGCAATTGAAGACATGGAAGATGAGAGATTTATAATTATTATTGATAAATTCATCCAGTGTTGTCTGCATGCTAATTTTTGCATCATGGTCTAACCACCTAGCATACAAGGGGTGTTCAAAAAGTATTGAACCTTTGGTCGGCAAAAATACATTTATTCATTTTGAGGTACAAAACCCTAATCCCCTTCAAAATAGTCTCCTTGGTAATGTATACACTTCTCCCAGCGCTCCTACCATTGCTGGAAACACTGCTGAAACACATCTTTTGGAATGACCATCAGCCAGTCCATCGCATTCCACACGACGTCTTCTCTTGACTCAAATCGGGTTCCTTTTAGTGGCATTTTCAGCTTGGGAAATAGCCAAAAGTCACACAAAGCCATGTCGGGAGAGTACAGAGCGTGACGAACCACAGAAATGTTGTGTTTGGCAATGAAAGTCTGAATCAGATGTGCAGAATTTCGCGGACACTCTTCATACCCAAATACTCGGTCGAAATTAAATGTACTGATCCAACGCTTACTCCTGTCTCGTTTACATGACTGTTCTCTGACTGTGATAAGACAGTCCACCATGACCAAAGTCTGCACTTGCTCAATGACAGTGTCATTTCGGCTTGTTGGGGGTCTGCCTGAACGCGGTTCGCTGTCCACTGATGTGCGGCCATCTTTGAAGCAGATGTACCATTCCTTTTTCCATGTGTTGCTCAGCATCGTTCAAGAAAGCCTGTTGAATCTTGCAAATGGTTTTTGCTTGGATATCACCAAGCTTTTGGCAAAATTTTATGCAATATCGCTGAGCACATTGTTCAGTCATTTTACAACTTAGTGGAATCCGACAAGCACTCACTACATGTCTTCACTCATAGGCAGACTGCCAGCGACTGACACTTCCTGCAGGCGGGAAAAAATTCAGGACTGCGCATGACTGTCCCCTCCACATCTCCCCCGAAGGAGGCCTTTGGCATGTCATTGGTTTATGCGGGAAAAATAAAGGTCTGATACTTTTTGAACACCCCTCATATAATTGAAGAAATTAAACTACTCCAAACTGGGTATACATTAATAAACAGTTGAAAATTTACTTTCTTGTCAAATCTTGCTGGAGATTGGTTTCATCTTTTTGTTTATTAATTGAAGATAGACCATTAAATTTAAGCTATTATACTGCAAACAAATAATAATTAAAACAATTCATGTTTTAACATTAAAACACTAGTCGAGGCAATGACAATCAATGGTAATGCTATCAGCCACATATTGGTTAAGAATAAAAATGTACTTTTAAAATTTCAATAAGTGCATATACAGAAGTTTTAGTCAAAACTTTTTGACTAAACCGCAAGGCAATAAAGAAACTTCTTAGGGTACGTCCTACATGGCAGCGTCCAGCAACCACGAGCGTGAATGCACTTCCAAGAAGTGCGAACAAACTGGTTCAAGCAAATGTGTGCGTTTGGAGTAACTGCATTTAGCATGCAGCGACCACTAGATGACAATTCTACATGCGTGTGCAGGAAGCAGCTACCAAGCAAGTTTGATTGACATTTCCACTGCTTGTACTTCCAAATATAATGGCTGATTTTGTAGATGAATGAAAACTGAATGACAAATGAATTATGTGTATATGTTGTACGTACTTTAATTAATAACTTGTCAGAGACTGCATTTATTAACTAAATACCCTCAAACCAACCTTTACATATGCAGCCGTAATTTAATAGATAAATTCAAACGTTTTCGACCATATTCAATGGTCTTTATCAAGAAAAAACTGAACAAATCGAACTTCGAACTTAAAATTTGCGTTACCGATACAAGCGTTATTTTTGGAATGTTTTTAAAAAGATTTTCTATCGTATAAGCGCCATCTCTACATATTGGCTGTAAACGTTCCAAAAATAACGCTTGTATCGGTAACGCAAATTTTAAGTTCGAAGTTCGATTGTTCAGTTTTTTCTTGATAAAGACCATTGAATATGGTCGAAAACGTTTGAATTTATCTATTAAATTACAGCTGCATATGTAAAGGTTTCTTTGAGGGTATTTACTTTAATTAATAATTACGTAATTTAATAATTTCTGATTTTGTAAATGTAACATTTTAAAAATAAAATTTTTTCCCTTAAACTTATTATTCTACGAAGATTCTTTATATTTGTTGTGTATCTAGTTAGTGATAACATTCATTCATGGGTGTTGTCCTAGGACAGGTCCGTGGAAAGCAGTCAAATTATAGAATTCTCCTTCTCCAATATTCTCTATTTCGGGCTTCCTCTTTTATTTCTTTATAAGTTTTGCCTAGTAAAACATCATCTATCAATACTTTTCTTTTTCTTTCTCTTTGTTTCATTGCATCAATTTTTCCTTCTAATGTCACTCGCATTAATCCTTCTCCTCGCAATATATGACCTAGCCAGTTATTTTTTCTTTTTTGTATTGTTTTTAAGAGAGATCTCTGTTCCTGGACCAAATTTAAAACCTCTTCATTCTTAACCTTTTCTGTCCACTTGATTTTCTCCATTCTTCGCCATAACCACATTTCATATGCTTCAAGGTAGTTTGTTTCCTTTAGGTCCAAGTCTCTGCTTCATATAAAGTTATGATCCAGGAAAAGCATTTTATTAACTTCTTTTTAAGTGTTTGGTTCATTTTTCCAATAAGAAGGTTCTTCTTATAAAAAGCCATTTTTCCAGCCCTGATTCGTTCTTTGATTTCTTTTTCACATCTGCCATCTCCCTGAATAATGCTGCCAAGATACCTAAAATGTTGAACTTGCTCTATTTTGTTTCCATCAATTAGGATTTTCAAATCTTTGCTAATTAGCCTTCCAACTTTCATCACTTTTGTTTTAGCTATGTTAATTTTCATTCCAAATTTTTTGCAAGTTTTGTTGAGTTTTGTTACCAAACATTGTAGAGTTTGTTCATTTGGTGCAAGTAAAGCAATATCATCTGCAAACCTAATACTTTGTATTAATTGGCCTCCAATTTTAATTCCGAGGCTGTCCTCACTTATGGCTTCATTCATTAATTCCTCAAGATAAATGTTAAAAAGAGTAGGTGAAAGTGTACACCCTTGCCTGACTCCTTTTCCAATACTGCATGGTTTGCTTTCTCCAGTTTTTGTTCGGATAATGGCAGATTGATTCATATAAAGTGAAGCAATGAGT
>NW_019384846.1:85961-115138 GCF_000671375.1 Centruroides sculpturatus
AGTAAAAGTAAAGCTTTCTGTTGTGTTCCAAATTGTAATTCCAAAGCCATACGCGATCCCGATATAAGTTTTCATGTATTCCCACATGAAAAACAGATGATTTTTCGTAAATCAGAATTCGGAGAATCTCAGAAATGTAACCGACGGAAAGAGTGGATTCGACTGCTAAGAATTGGAAAAAAAGTTACGAAGTATATGGTAGTATGTTCGAAACATTTTACTCCTGAAGATTATATTTTGTCATGTAAGTATGCTATCGTGTTTTTATAAATATGTTTAGATTATTGTAATTCGATAGTATTAAAAAATCAAACTGAAAAAGATTGCATAGAGTCTAAATATAAAGTAATTTAGTATTTGTATTCATTTTTAACCTATACTATAGGATTATCTTCAATAAAATGTAATTCTATTCAAATTGTGAAATAATTCTTATTTATACTTTAGCATATGCATGTAAAAGAAGACATTTAAAGAAAACTGCCGTACCAAGTTTACTTTTACCAGAGAGCAGTATTTGTACAAAAACATGTTCTAAAAGAATTAAAAGAAATAAGTTTTCAGAAAAAACGTATCAGACAGAAGAAACTTCCCATGCAATTGAGTCAGAAATCAGTGATAGAGAACAAATAGAAGAAACTTCCCATGCAATTGAGTCTGAAATTAATGATAGAGAAGCTGCTGAAACACTTTTAATGTTATGCAATTCTAATTATGATAAAAATTTAAAATGTCACAGATCAGTTGGCATACAAATATCCACTGCAGAATTTTTGGTAAATATACGTAATTTCATTAAGACAGAATCCCAACTAAATTCCATTACTGGTATACCAACTTTTGAACTATTTAATGCTATTGTTAAACTTTTTAGTGATGTATGTAAAACAAAACAAATCAGTAATACTAATTTTTCTTTTGAAGATAAACTTTTTATGGTCCTAATCAAAATGAAATTAAATATTTCTTTTTCTGTTATATCTATATTTTTTCATTGTTCTGTACCAACTGCAAGTAGAATATTTTACCCAAGTGTGAAAATTCTTGCTTCCGTACTTAAGTGTGCAATTGTTTGGCCATCAAAAACAAATATTTTAGAAAATATGCCTAAATGTTTCGACAAGTTTCGTAATGTAAGAGTAATTTTGGACTGCTCAGAAATTACAGTGCAGAGACCAAAGTGTTTAAAGTGTCGAATACGTTGCTACTCACACTATAAAGGTGACACAACTATAAAATTTTTAATAGGTGTTTCACCAGGTGGAATTGCAACATTTTTAAGTAGTGCATATGGAGGCAGAACTTCTGATAAGGCAATCTTTGAACAGAGTGATATCTTAAATTTATTAACACCTTATAGTGACTCAGTGATGGTTGATAAAGGCTTTTTAATTGATAAACTTTGTTTAGAAAAAGGAATAGAAGTAATTCAACCACCATTTTTGAAAAAAAATAAACAACTAAATAAATGTGAAGCACTGAGAACAAAGGATATTGCATGTGCCAGAGTGCACGTTGAAAGATTTATTCAGCGAATTAAACAGTTTAAGATATTTTCAGCAAGACTTCCCTGGAAAATGACTTCTGTTATTGATGAACTTTTAATTATTGCAACAGCTGTAGGGAATCTTTCTTCTCCTATACTGTCAGATGACAAATTTTAATTCAAAATTACCATATTGTAAATAAAAATTATTTTAATAATTGTGTAATTGTTTATATTTTTAATACATTATCACACACAAGATTTTTACAGTTGTCATTTAATAAGATATTCATACACAAGATTTTTTTACAATTTTCATTTAATAAGATATTTACAAGATAATCTTTCAATTAGAACATCCATGTTAAACAAGCATTATGTATTAGAAAAGAAAAAACTTTTTAAATGTTTATATACTTTTAATCTACTCATTACTTTCATTAACTAAAAATGGAAGCATTTTATTAAAATATACTTCTTTTAATATTGAAATAAATTTATTTAAAAATTCATCATCTTTTTTTACTTCAAAAAAAATAAATGAATTATCAAATGATGAATATATCACAAAATCACACACTGCCAAATTAGTTATTAGTAACCCTAGCTGAACCTGACCATAATATTTATGTCTCTTTCTTAATTCAATATTTTCACCATTAATGATAATAAATTTCAATGCATTCTTTTGAATTAAGGCTTGGATAGGTTCATTCCTTCCCTTTACTGGACACTTTATTTCTAAAAGAGAAGTTGGAATATTTTGTTCCATTATTATTCCATTAGGAGTATATCCTAACCATGGCAAAGCTGGTGAAATAATCAGGCCAAATTCTACAATTCTCTTGTCAGAATGTGAAGAGTATACTTCTCTTGCATCATTTTCATGCAAGAGGCCATATGTCGTATTTTCATTTCCCCCAAAAATATTGCATTTAAAAAATTTTTCATTCCAATTTGGATTAAAATTGAAATGATATGTATAAAAATTATAGCATATACTGCCTGTAATTCTTTTGTTCCTTTCATTCTTCCATAATATTTTATTTACTTTGCTTTCTAGGCATATTCTTTTACATTCTTCATTTTTCTTTTAATCTGTTCCAAGAACATTTCAAGTCTGTCTTAGATAATTTTTAAGTCCTTCTATGTTATTTCTAAAGATAATGATAATTCATTATTAATTAAGCAACTATCCAAACTTTTTTCATATATTAATTTCTATAATTGAATAAATTCATTATAATTTTAGTTATTTATTTATTGTTACAAAAATGAGGTAAAACAATAAAAAACAAGCAGAAAGAATTGCTAGATTGAGATACTTTGAATCTAATAAATATAAACATTATTACACTAAAATACATATCGTGTTGTAGAAGAAAAAACAAGCTTACCTGTTACAGTAATACTGCCAAGCAATGTTTGCATTTTTCCGATTGTCCAGCTTTACAGGAACAAGTTGCGCTGTCAATTTTATAAGATATGTTGATAAATTTTAAAATTCCAGTAATTTTGTGTGGGATAGAAGTCAATGCTGATGTTGCAGACAAAAAGCACAAAAATGTACAGAACGATCTTGCTCATTTTTCTCAATAATACCACATAAAATGACGTGTCCTGCTAGTAATACTCGTTCTCCTTCTATAAAATTTCTCGACGAACTGCTACAAGTAGCATATTTCATTATTTCACATAGTAATATATAATTCATTTTACATTGACTAGTCACAAACAACCCAGATAGAGTAGCCATTTTGTAAAAATACAGCACCCTCTATAGTTCACGAAAAATACGAATAAGAAGTTAGGTGAGAGTCTCAGACAATCCAATTCAATGATTGAATTGAAAACAGAAATAATATCTTGTAAAGTCATTTACAAGGCTTTATTTTAAAAAGTTTAAAAAATTTTAATAATAGAACATAGTAAATCTCAAAACTATTATACAGGTGCAGTCCTCACCTTCTATTCAAGTCATAAGATAGATATGTAGAAGAGTAACCATATTGTTTATCACCCAAAGCGGGAAAGTTTTTAAGAGTAAGGGGAAAATAGGTCAGAATTGTTAAATTTAGATTATTGCATTAAAAATTCTCTCTATTGACCTATAAATCGGTTATTTTGCATTAGAAGACCTATAAATGTTTTACTTAAAATTTTATTCTATTATCGAGAGTTAAAAACAACAGAAATCTGGCGTCCCAGACAAACCAAAATGTACGGTCACACTAATCTAAAAAGAGGAGGTAACGGGGGCTTAACTGTTACTACATAGCAAATATCGGTAACCATTTTAGAAAAACTGATTTTATAACCTCTGTCCACCATTATCGTCATATCAAAGACAGCACGGTCGTTTAGATACAACTCTTTATTTGTAAGATACGAGAATAATTAGGAGATAACGGAAACACACGAAAAAACCGGCAAACGGACAAGGACGGGTCGTAACTACGGGAAGCATCCGAACAAACTCTAAAGCAGTTAATTAAAGAAGTCCGGGAGTTTATTCGAACGAAGTGCTTTTCGAGATTTTCATTTCCACCTTCGGATCGACAAAATTCACCATTCTAAGAATTCGGATAGAACAACAAACGTTCATAGCTTTTGGTATTTAATCCACTTTGTGGCGGGCACAAAAATGGAATAAAACCGTCCGGACATCCGAACTCAAAACAAAGGGGTACAGATCCCATAAATGACGAGACAGATAATATTAAAGAAAACGAAAACTAAAATTTTATAAAATTTGTACATTTTTCAAGTAATTTCAAATGTATAAGTTTTTAATATGTTGATCTGACGTCATCACATTGCATTATATATATATATTGGGCATGCGCATTAAACACTCGACGTATAAGTTATTTGCGGATTTAATAAGTTGTCTTATTTTTTAAAAAGTAAGCAATAAAATGATAAAATATAAACCAACTTCGATTATTTTTCTGGCTATTTACCCCGATACGACTGGTTCTAACCCCCCCTCAAATTTTACGATTGTCGTTTCGATTCATTATCATTATTATTATTAATCTTTCCGTATTGGTTATAAACGTTTGAAATGCAAGTGCTTAAATTAAATTCCGTACGTACCTAACTTTATCAGCGATAACATAAACGACGTTCTCAGTTCCTCGCTAAAACAAAAGCCCATGTGCGCGGACGAATACCATCTACCGAGTAGGTCGGGCGGAGCGCGCAAACGCAGTCTTGTAAAATGGCGCGGAAGAAACATTTAAGAATCGCCTTTGTTATCCGACGAAAGCTTTCGTTACGATATTTTTAGGTCGAATGAAAATCCAATTTATGAAGGTTGACAATTTTTTGAATTGACCATCTTAATTATCTATGTATTTTAGTGAGTGTATTGTTGATTGGCCCGGCATCAAGTTTTTTTGATAAATGCGCACACATTACGTCAATAAAGTTTCAATTCGTAAAAGTGATGCCAATACAGTACATAATACTTGCATACAAAATAATAATGCCCTTTCCTCCGTGTCCCCGTCACCGACAATGTATTACTATGAAACGAGAGAATTTCAACAAAAGCGTGCGAAATAAACGTTTGTATTCGGAGAACTTATGTTAAACGATTAAAACAATAATCCTCTAAAATTTATAATATATGAATTCATCTTTCCAAATTAAAATTATTCAGAGTTTAAATAATATTCTATGAAGTTAATTTCGTGGGAAAATTTGAAAATTTTGCTTTGTCATTATTGAAATTACAAAGTTTCTCGTCATTCTACAGAAGCATTTAACTAGTCAATAAATATGAGAAAGTACATTTATGATGCAAAAGAATAAATTACTCTCTTATAAGTTTTTACACATTTTAAACAATAAAAGTCATTGGAAAAGTAAGTAGTGAGAGGTTAATAATAAAACATTTAAAGATCGCTTATTGTTTTATGCAGAACCAACTGATGAATGCCCATGATTTTTTCTTCTTTTCCCCTTTGCAAAATTCGACAACACAGATGTATGTGTTAACGAAATACAACGTAACTGTAATAACAATTTTTCAAATATAATAAATTTAAAAATAATAAATTGCATCTGTCGGGTTTAAGAAATAAAATAACGAGTAACAAATTCCTTCGAATGATTAATGAATCGAACATATTGGACTTCACAGAGACGTGGATGTTGACACCGGTCAATGAAGTTTAAAAAGCAATGAAGAATAAATAATAGTATTGTCGATAAACAAATAGCCCAGAAATCGTCGGGGCCCGGTCGTCCTTACGGAAAATTGTGTGTTATACTTAAGAAAGAAATTGGAATTATAAAACAAATACAAAAAACTAAAATTATTATATTAATATTGTTATGTATTACTAACACAAAAATGGAATTTCTGGTTAATAAATTAATTCTAATAATGTTGGTATATATACCACCAGACCAGTTGAAATTACTAAAAGGTGGTATTTATTAATTAATTAAACAGCTTGATAGTTGGAAACATTTATCTTTTGATTATAGGGGATTTTAATTCTAGAATTGCTCGGTTGTTGTTGTAAAAGAGGGTCGGTCATTTAGCCGACCGACTAGGCCCTTTTAGATAGGAAACGGAAAGAAGGTTCGAAGGTAAGGTGATAAGCAGAAAGAGGAAGTTAGATAGGATAGAGGAAGGTAGTGACCGTGGGATCCCGCATCGCCTTCATTTAATAAAAAAATAAAATACGGTTACGGGACGCAATAATGGCATAAACAATTACGGAAAATCCATATAAGATAAATGGCGCGACAATGTATACGAGATTATGGTTTACAATTTAACATAAGGCAATACCAAACAATTAATGTAAAACAGAGGTGAAGTTATATATGTACCGATACGTAGCATATATGTTCGGGAACTGCCCTTACTATCTTTGTCGGTTTCACTTTACAATGTTTGGTGGATTGGACGTTGTCATTTGGTGTATGTTGCTGTATTTTGGATAGTCCAGTTTAAGTTCTTTTGTCTTCTTGACAAATGTTTGTAGGCTGCACCACAGCTATTTGTTGGCAAAGATGTTTGCCAGCTGTGGTGGCCATGTTAGTCCACTTGTGATGGTGTCCCTAAAACATTTTTCTCTATGCGGTGGAATTTAGGACAGTGAAACAAAATGTTCGGTGTCTCCTTCACTTTTAAGTTCACAATCACATTTAGTGTCCGTGCCTTTTTTAAAGCAGTAAAGGTAAGAATTGCACAGTTACCAGATAGTAAATATAGAGGACCAAATGCTCTAATACTGAATATTTGTGAAAGGATAAAACACAATAAATTAGGACTGCAACTATTAAAACAAATGAATAAATAACAGTTATATATTTTGAATGGTCGACTAAAGAGCAACTGTCCATATGAAGTTACTGTACAGTCCTACCAACAATAATAGAACATACAGTGATTGTCTAGAAATTATTATTTTCATGTAACTTTGATAAAATTTTCTAGTATATTTGACAGCAAAATATCAACAATTACTTCACAACTTTGGAGAAAAATTATTAATAAACAATAGTGTTGTTAGATATCATCAAAAATAGGATGTCCAACATTAATAGAATACTGTATGTACTGATTGGAATTAATTACAAAGAAAGTAATGATTGGAATCCATGAAATTTGCATAAAAGTATGATCAACAAATGAAAAGAAAGGTTTAGTAAACTGTATAGTACCTTACTGTTAAAAATGAGATGTGAGAAGGACCTAACTGTAGAGAAGATCAAAATTGATGTTTCACAAGGGAGAAAAATAACTTGGATTGCTAAAAATTTGGAAAGACTTCTTTCAACACAATCCCAAAATATCTCAATGAGCAACAAACAGGAAAATGAAAAGTGAG
Source organism: Centruroides sculpturatus (assembly GCF_000671375.1). NCBI lineage: Eukaryota > Metazoa > Arthropoda > Arachnida > Scorpiones > Buthidae > Centruroides > Centruroides sculpturatus. Next base: position 93,303 of record NW_019384846.1, read on the forward strand.
TGCAAGAGTTCAACAACACATGAAGAATGGCAGCATACAATTATTCAACATGCATTGCAAGGAAACACATCTGTTGAAAAAATCAAAAATGAATTGAAGCAAAGCTGCATTAAATCAACAGTACACAATGTTTAGAGATTAACAGACAATGTTTCTTTCATCAAAATGAAGACAGGCAACCAGCTCAAGGAGAAACACAAACAACTTCAATTACAGTTTGCCAGAAACAACTTTGAAAGAGGGAAAGAATGGCAAAAAGTAATTTTCTTGGGTGAGAAAAAGTGAAATCTCAATGGACTTGATGGTTTTCAGTATTATTGGACAGACAAAAGACTAGATCAAAAGCAGTAACCTACTCAAAGAGAGTAGCTGATGGTGGTGGTATACTAATGACTTGGGCAGGGATTGGATGGAAAGAAAAGACAGATCTAGTATTTATTAAAGATCAAAACAACTCTCAAACTTATCAGGAGCTTGTCTGGAGGCAACTCCAAACTTATGGACATAAAATTGCTGGACAGGACTTTAAATTCATGCAGAATAATGCAAGCTTCCATGTATCAAAATCAACATTATCCTTTTATTCATAGCAAGAACATCTGACTTTTGGACTGGCCATCCATCAGTGCAGATTTAAACACAATTGAAAATCTTTGGAGTAATTTGGTTTTCCAAATGTATAGTGGAAAGCAATACAAAACTGTCACTGAACTAAAGGCTGCTCTCATTAAGGCATGGGAAAATATGCTACAAGAACAACTGCAATCTTTGATTAATTCAATGTCTAATCGTATTTTTCAGCTTGTTTCCAAAAATGGTAACAAAATCGGCAACTAATTTTAATTTAAAGATATCATAAGTCAAGATATTCTATTAATGTTGAAATTTCTATTTTTGCTAATAGTATCTAGCTCTTTTGTTTATTAATTTAATAATTTTTCTCCAAACTTGTGGATTTGTGTTTGAATATTGAAGTTTTAAATTGTCATTTTCCAATATTTTACTGTCTCAACTAATGTAGAATACAGAACTAAATCCCTACCATATCGATGACTAGAATATAGTTATCAGGAGTTTCAATTGAAAATTAGTAACAAAATTTAAAATATTCAGCAATTTCATAGGGAAACAAAAAAGAAATACAACTAGAAAAAATAAAGGAATTTATTAGAATAAAAAACGAAAAAGAATAAGAAAATGTACTGTTTTAATAAATGTTGGTATGATCTTACATGCTACACAATGAAAACAAAAGAAAAATAGAACTTTAATGCAATTTAAAAAAGAATCAACAGAAAAAAACTTAATAATTTACAAGAAATGTAAAACAATGTATTTTAATTTATTAAGAGCTAAGAAAGCTAGATATTTTAAAAACCTAGAGCAACAGTTATCAACAAAACAAAATAATAATTTCTTCTGGTCAACTATACAAAATTTTTGAAAGAACATAGTAGAAAAGTTAAATATTGATTTTTCAATTTGGTCTGCATTTTACAAAAGATTTACTACTTTGGATATTTTGCCCTCTATTGTTATACAGAATTTCAAAAACAATGTTTTGGACCTCCTTTTTTTTCAGTTTACATGAATTAGATGCCTCTCAACAAATAAAATGAGGCTTAATTCTTCACCTGGTGCAGATCTAATTTCTGTTAAATTTTTGAAGTTGTTGAGGAAACTGTTGGGAAAACAAGTTTTGCTTGATTTGTTCAATTCTTTCTATGCTTCCTTAATTTTCCAAAAACTTGGAATTTAGTAAAATTACTCATGACGTACAAAAAAAGGAGATAGAAAAGATCCCGGAAATTACTGTCTGATCGCATTATCATCAACAGTAAGGAAGTGTTTTACATCCATACTTGCAACAAGATTTCAATATCTGAAGAAAACTTAATTTCCAAATTTCAATTTGCATATACAAACTAAAGATACAGAGATGGCAATATTTTTTATTTCATCATTGATACAAATTTATTTACTTAAAAAACATGAGAAAATATTTGCAGCATTTGTTGATATTTCAAAAGCATTCAACTTTGGTAAAAAAACAAACAGAGAAGTTCTGAAAATAAGTTTTCAGATGTGGTTTTGAATCTTTTCTGCATCTAGAACAGTGGTTCTCAAAGTGGGCACTACCGCCCTCCCCTGTGGGCAATGAGTAAATCTAGGGGGGCGCTGGAGGCAGGATACATACAGTGACCAAAGGCAAAAGTTGGGGTCACTGACAGCCGTTCCCTTTCCTCTTTTAAACGGATGAGAGGAAACATTGCATTGAATGGTTTCCAGATGTTGAGAATAATGTATGGTAAGGGTACAAAATGCGAGATTCACAGAAAAGTTTTTGTAAGAATATTTCCAATCCTTTCTCACACAAGAGTAACTGGAGCATTGGGTATAACTTTATGGAACAAAGGGGGTGGTGGATCGAAAAAATTTGGGAATCACTGATCTAGAATAAATACTATATGTGGCAATCAAACGTTTCCTGAACCAGTACTTGATCTTCTTCAGAGTCTTTATTGCCTTATCTATTTAATTTTTATATAAATGATATAGATAATTTGTTTTTAAATGACACAGATGGAATACAGATTTCTTTTTGAAAAACATTATATTCTACNAAATTCCATCTTTTTATTCTTTTGGCTCTCAAAACTTTTTTCAATTTCATCACAATATCTGCAGTTAATAAGTTGTGATCAGAATCTGCATCTGCTCTTGGATATGTCTGAATTTTCTTGACTGCATTCCTAAAACGATTTTGAATAAGAATATAATCTATTTGATACCTCCCAATGTCTCCGGGCATTTTCCAAGTGTATAGTCGACGTTTGGATTGTTTGAACCATGTGTTTCCAACTATTAATTGATGCTTGGTAGCAAATTTAACTAGTCGTTCGCCTCTTTCATTCCTATTTCCTAGCCCAAACTTGCCCACAATTTTTCCATCTCCTCCTTCTCCTACAGATGCATTCCAGTCTCCCATAACAATTACGCATTTCTTAGTTTTATCATTTTCTATTATATCTTATATTATTTTATATTAGTGATAACAATTACCTGTCAAATTTACCATTTTAATGCTTGTCATATTTTATGTAGCAAGCATTTGATGAAGTCATCTCACTGCCATTTTGTAAACAACACAAGTCCACTCTGGACAGAAGTCACTGGTGAGTTGGACGCACATACAAAGATTCTTTCCACTCGCGGTCACTGAATGCTGCCACATAGGATGTACCCTTATACAGTGAATCACTCCTTGTATGATTTATCCTCCCTTAATTACGTCATATTTGTGCATACACTCACTTTATACTTTTACAATGCCTATTTACCTAAAAATAAACAAAAAACAAATGCTGTTACAATAGTTTGGTTTATTTGTATATGGCAATTGAATACATGAGCAATCTGCCAAAGAGATGGAATGCTCCAGGAAGACTATAGGAAACTAGTCCCTATTTAGGCATTACAAACTTGAAGAAAACACCATGTGGTCAGTCCATTGGCAAGGCACAAATCTATAACCAAACTACCAGTTTTCAGCGGTTTTATCCACTCAGCCACTGTTACAATAAGATTTACATCTCTAATGGACTTTACACGACTGGTTCTTTCGTGAGGATAGAGAGCAAGCTGCTCCCTCCCTATTGTGGCAAGTAGCCACAAGTCTGTAAGGCAAAGTTACCTATGTACATATTGTTAAATTTATATTTGTTGTTTGTACTAAAAGTTGTATAAGTTTTAAGGACAAAGTAATAAAGACATTCTCCTTGTGATGCAGATAGCGGGACAAGGGAGACTGATCCCTACAAAGGGAAATGATGTTATTCTAATGAAAAAAAAAATTAATTGGATGTGCTAACTTTGATAACATTAAGTAACTAAAGATAATATCAAAGATTAGAATAAGCAAATTCTACTGTATCATCAAAAGCTTTTCAAATACTCTTGCTAGTTATAGACACACTGAACATAAATTTTTATATTGCTTTCTCTTTTTAACATTTAAGATTTGTACAAATGTGTTATTTTCTCAATGTTATTAACATTGTAAAATACTTCTAATCTTAAATTCAAATAGGCAATCAAACACTCCTTTTAAATACAACTAAATTATAAAAGTTACAACAAAAATTTTAATTCAACAGATTAAATATACAGGTATTCCCTGATATAACACAGTAGTATGTTCTAAATAAGTGCCATGTATGAGAATCCATGGTATAGGAAACAAAGGACTAATGCAAAACATGAGATCAGTATACTTTTGTTACTTTTGAAACCTATTCTTTTTTGTTACCTAGAGAAATATTTATTAAAGCAATCCATAATTTATTTCTAATCAATAATTAATTAACAGTACTGTATTACACATTAATATTAATTTTAGTTAAATGAGAGGGCATTTTCTTTTTACAAAGTATTGTCGTCATCTTAACTTTTTTGTTGATCATTGATCAGAAGTATCAGCAACATTTTTTAAAATTTTTATCAAAAAAATTTTTATGAACGATGGATAAAAATATGTTATTAATCAAAAATTTGTTATAGTGAGAAATGTTTGTTCAGTCAAGTACTGAGCGACTTTCTTCCAGAATTTGTTTTCAAATACTAAGTTGTTTGAATACAGAGATACCACTGTATTTCATTTGTCATTTTACAAATAATAGCTTACCTACAGTTTAAAACTTACCAAAAAATGTTTAAATAAACCTTACTAAATACAAAGATTAATTATAAAAAGAAAACACAGCGACAATCTGAAAGCAAAACAACACCCAGTTGATAGGAAAGTTAGGACAAGAAAGAAAAATTTGTACTATCAGTTTTCATTAAAAGTAAACATGATGAAAAGCACAAAATAATTTGAAAATTTCAATATTGTGAAATCCATGAGCAAATGAGAAAACATGCATGCTTACTTTAATAAAACAATTACAGTCGACCTCCCTATAATACTGTTGATAATTCCGTTTTATAAGAATTCCATGTTGTGCGAGTCAATTAATTTTACAAATACGTGTGCCGGGCTGTGAACAGCTCACGTATTTGTAAAATCTAAGTGACTCGTACAACATGAAATTCATATAAAACGAAATGATCAACAGTGTTATGGGGGAGGGGGGGGTCGACTGTATTGAATAAGTTTACATTTAAAAATTGTGAAACTTTGTACGGGGGATATCCCCAATTTTTCAACAGTGTTAAGGTTCATTTACACACAACAGTGACCTGCTGGCACAACAACCGTTTCCTGACAGTGATGTCTGGCACAGAACAGTGATGAGTATTTGCACACAACAGTGACGTGACCATGCCCTCAGTGAGTGGTCGTGAACTTTTCTGAGGATGAATTGGCTATGATAGCTATATGTTTGAATAAAGAAGAAAAAGAAATGCAATCAAGAAAGTGCCGCAAGTGGGTACATCAAGCATGGACAAAAATGATGAACAGAATGGCAGTTTCATATTCTTTATAAAAAATTAATAGATGACAAATCTATATTTTTTGAATAATTTCGAACGTTCATGCCTTTCATATTTTATTAAAACCAGAGAAATATTCATTTTGTACCCAATGTCCATGTATTTCGAATGAGATAAATCAAATAGAACAGGGTGTTGATGCACCATTTCAATTAAATGTTCGTCATCCATTGAAAAACAAAATTTACAGTCAGTGAAAATATCGTTCCAGTCAAATATACTTTCATGGTACGATCACATCACTGCAATGGACGAGTCTGGACAGGGTGGTTTAAAAATAGCCATCGGCAAAAAAATCACTGCACGGTCACATCACTGTTGTGTGTAAATGAACCCTTAGAGTGAAAGTGTTGTATGAGGGATAACTGTAAAAACTATGACCAAAGTAAAGATTAATGAATCAAATCTAAGCTGTTGGATTTTTAGGCTACATTTAAGCTAATTTTTAATTATATCACAAAACTTGATTAAATAATTTCTAATCAATCTCAATCACAAGACACTGGCGCAATCACTTTTGGAACAAATTGTTCTTAAAAATCAAATTAAAAATTAGCACAAACATAGCCAAAAACATAGCAGTTCATTAAATTCATTATTTTTTTTAAAACAGAACACCACTAGTAATTCAGAGAATAGTCATGTATTGCTTGCAATGTACAGTACCATGACAATTCTGCACACATTAACAATTGTTACTATTATTATTTTATTGAAACAGCAAATTATATCATTAAGTAACTATTAAATAATGCTAATGTCAATACACTATCCTTTTATTTACTCTCTCCTTTTCTTCACAAGTTTTGAACATCAAACCAGTTGTCACAGAAACCGACAAATCGTTTAAATATGACAAACTTTAAACAATCACTGGGGAATAAATCAAGATTAATCAATAAAAATATATTAAATTTAAAATAACCACTCATGTGAATAACAATACATATAGGTAAAAGCATGCATATAATTGCTTTTTTCAAGAAACTCAGACAAACAGGCCAACATTTCCAACGTATACTAATTCTTGTATAGTGTCAGTAATATTTTAACAGAAATCAATATTTAACCTTTTCATTTTATTATATTATACTAGAATGTTTATTGACTAATATGTTAAAATGTTTTAACAATCATTCAATTCGCATTTTTCACCGGATGCTCGCCCTCTGGTGTTTAAAAACAAAACTACTCTATCTGGGTCGTTTGACAGTAAAGATTAAAAGTAAAAGTAAAGCTTTCTGTTGTGTTCCAAATTGTAATTCCAAAGCCATATGTGATCCCGATATAAGTTTTAATGTATTCCCACATGAAAAACAGATGATTTTTCGTAAATCAGAATTTGGACAATCTCAGAAACGTAACCGATGGAAAGAGTGAATTCGACTGCTAAGAATTGGCAAAAAGTTACAAAATATATGGTAGTATGTTCGAAACATTTTACTCCTGAAGATTATATTTTGTCGTGTAAGTATGCTATCACATTTCTATAAATATGTTTAGATTATTGTAATTCGATAGTATTAAAAAATCAAACTGAAAAAAATTGCATAGAGTCTAAATATAAAATAATTTGGTATTTGTATTCGTTTTTAATGTATACTATAGGATTATCTTGAATAAAATGTAATTCTATTCAAATTGTGAAATAATTCTTATTTAAACTTTAGCATACTCATGTAAAAGAAGACAATTAAAGAAAACTGCCGTACCAAGTTTACTTTTACCAGAGAGCAGTATTTGTACAAAAACATGTTCTAAAAGAATTAAAAGAAAATTTTTCAGAATAAAATGTATCAAACAGAAGAAACTTCCCATACAATTGAGTCTGAAATTAATGATAGAGAAGCTGCTGAAACACTTTTAATGTTATGCAATGTTAATTATGATAAAAATTAAAATGTCACAGATCAGTTGGCATACAAATATCCACTGCAGCAATTTTGGTAAATATATGTAATTTCATTAAGACAGAATTCCAACTAAATTCCATTACTGGTATACCAACTAAATTCCATTACTGGTATACCAACTTTTGAACTATTTAATGCTATTGTTAAACTTTTTAGTGATGTAAAACAAAACAAAATCAGTAATACCAATTTTTCTTTTGAAGATAAACTTTTTATGGTCCTAATCAAAAATGAAATTAAATATTTCTTTTTCTGTTATATTTATTTTTTTCATTGTTCTGTACCAACTGCAAGTAGAATACTTTACTCAGGTGTGAAAATTCTTTATTCGGTACTTAAATGTGCAATTGTTTGGTCATCAAAAACAAATATTTTAGAAAATATGCCTAAATGTTTTAACAAGTTTTGTAATGTAAGAGTAATTTTGGACTGCTCAGAAATTAGATTGCAGAGACCAAAGTGTTTAAAGTGTCAAATACGTTGCTACTCACACTATAAAGGTGACACAACTATAAAATTTTTAACAGGTGTTTTCACCAGTTGGAATTGCAACATTTTTAAGTAGTGCAATGAAGGTAGAACTTCTGATAAGGCAATCTTTGAACAGAGTGATATTTTATTAACACCTTATAGTGATTTGGTGATGGTTGATAAAGGCTTTTTAATTGATAAACTTTGTTCAGAAAAAGGAATAGAAGTAATTCAACCACCATTTTTGAAAAAAAATAAACAACTAAATAAATGTGAATAATTGAGAACAAAGGATATTGCATGTGCCAGAGTGCACGTTGAAAGATTTATCCTGCAAATTAAACAGTTTAAGACATTTTCAGCAAGACTTTCCTGGAAAATGACTTCTGTTATTGATGAACTTTTAATTATTGCAACAGCTGTAGGGAATCTCTTCTCCTATACTGTCAGATGACAAATTTTAATTCAAAATTACCATATTGTAAATAAAAATTATTTTAATTGTGTAATTGTTTATATTTTTAATACATTATCACACACAAGATTTTTACAGTTGTCATTTAATAAGATATTCATACACAAGATTTTTTTTTACAATTTTCATTTAATAAGATATTTACAACAAGATAATCTTTCAGTTAGAACATCCATGTTAAACAAGCATTATGAATTAGAAAAAAAACTTTCTAAATGTTTATACATTTTTATTGTTTTAATCTACTCATTTCTTTCAGTAACTAAAAATGGAAGCATTTTATTAAAATATATTTATTTTAATATTGAAATAAATTTATTTAAAAATTCATCATCTTTTTTTACTTCAAAAAAAATAAATGAATTATCAAATGATGAATATATCACAAAATCACACACTGCCAAATTAGTTATTAGTAACCCTAGCTGAACCTGACCATAATATTTATGTCTCTTTCTTAATTCAACATTTTCACCATTAATTGTAATAAATTTCAATGCATTCTTTTGAATTAAGGCTTGAATAGGTTCATTCCTTCCCTTTACTGGGCACTTTATTTCTAAAAGAGAAGTTGGAATATTTTGTTTTATTATTATTCCATCAGGAGTATATCCTAACCATGGCAAAGCTGGTGAAATAATCAGGCCAAATTCTACAATTCTCTTGCCAGAATGTGAAGAATACAATTCTCTTGCATCATTTTCATGCAAGAGGCCATATGCTGTATTTTCATTCCCCCCAAAAATATTGCGCTTTGCAAATTTTTCATTCCAATTCGGATTACAATTGAAATGGTATGTATAAAAATTATAGCATATACTGCCTGTAATTCTTTTGTTCCTCTCGTTCTTCCATAATATTTTATTTACTTTACTTTTCACACAAATTCTCTTACATTCTTCATTGGTGACCATAACTTTATTTTTATAATAACAAATCAAACTTTTTGGCAAATCTTCTAAACCAATATCTTTAAAAGTTAATATTAATTCTTTTTTTATAACACTTGTATAATACAATTTATTATAATTAAAAATTCCAATTGAACTAAAATTTTGAATGTGGGAGAAAATAGCATTGACATTGACATCATTATTCTGATTAACTCTGTTGATATCTCTCTTTATTTCTGATAATGATGCAAGGCTTTTCCGTCCTTTCCTATAATAATAATAATAATAAACTTAATATATTATACCAATCATTTCATATAATTTAAAACAGATAAAACTTACATATGTTTTGTTAGTGAAGAATTTGGTGTAACTTCTGTTAAAATGTTTAAGCATTTTTCGGGATCAATATTTAAAGCTAGTCTGCTAATATTAGATCCAGTATGGCAAAATTTCTTTATTGGTATTATTTCGTAATTAGAATGGACATTTTCTTTTAATCTGTTCCAAGAACATTCCAAGTCTGTCTTAGATAATTTCTCAAGTCCTTCTATGTTATTTCTAAAGATAATGATAATTCATTATTAATTAAGCAACTATCCAAACTTTTTTCATATATTAATTTCTATAATTGAATAAATTCATTATAATTTTAGTTATTTATTTATTGTTACAAAAATGAGGTAAAACAATAAAAAACAAGCAGAAAGAATTGCTAGATTGAGATACTTTGAATCTAATAAATATAAACATTATTACACTAAAATACATATCGTGTTGTAGAAGAAAAAACAAGCTTACCTGTTACAGTAATACTGCCAAGCAATGTTTGCATTTTTCCGATTGTCCAGCTTTACAGGAACAAGTTGCGCTGTCAATTTTATAAGATATGTTGATAAATTTTAAAATTCCAGTAATTTTGTGTGGGATAGAAGTCAATGCTGATGTTGCAGACAAAAAGCACAAAAATGTACAGAACGATCTTGCTCATTTTTCTCAATAATACCACATAAAATGACGTGTCCTGCTAGTAATACTCGTTCTCCTTCTATAAAATTTCTCGACGAACTGCTACAAGTAGCATATTTCATTATTTCACATAGTAATATATAATTCATTTTACATTGACTAGTCACAAACAACCCAGATAGAGTAGCCATTTTGTAAAAATACAGCACCCTCTATAGTTCACGAAAAATACAAATAAGAAGTTAGGTGAGAGTCTCAGACAATCCAATTCAATGATTGAATTGAAAACAGAAATAATATCTTGTAAAGTCATTTACAAGGCTTTATTTTAAAAAGTTTAAAAAATTTTAATAATAGAACATAGTAAATCTCAAAACTATTATACAGGTGCAGTCCTCACCTTCTATTCAAGTCATAAGATAGATATGTAGAAGAGTAACCATATTGTTTATCACCCAAAGCGGGAAAGTTTTTAAGAGTAAGGGGAAAATAGGTCAGAATTGTTAAATTTAGATTATTGCATTAAAAATTCTCTCTATTGACCTATAAATCGGTTATTTTGCATTAGAAGACCTATAAATGTTTTACTTAAAATTTTATTCTATTATCGAGAGTTAAAAACAACAGAAATCTGGCGTCCCAGACAAACCAAAATGTACGGTCACACTAATCTAAAAAGAGGAGGTAACGGGGGCTTAACTGTTACTACATAGCAAATATCGGTAACCATTTTAGAAAAACTGATTTTATAACCTCTGTCCACCATTATCGTCATATCAAAGACAGCACGGTCGTTTAGATACAACTCTTTATTTGTAAGATACGAGAATAATTAGGAGATAACGGAAACACACGAAAAAACCGGCAAACGGACAAGGACGGGTCGTAACTACGGGAAGCATCCGAACAAACTCTAAAGCAGTTAATTAAAGAAGTCCGGGAGTTTATTCGAACGAAGTGCTTTTCGAGATTTTCATTTCCACCTTCGGATCGACAAAATTCACCATTCTAAGAATTCGGATAGAACAACAAACGTTCATAGCTTTTGGTATTTAATCCACTTTGTGGCGGGCACAAAAATGGAATAAAACCGTCCGGACATCCGAACTCAAAACAAAGGGGTACAGATCCCATAAATGACGAGACAGATAATATTAAAGAAAACGAAAACTAAAATTTTATAAAATTTGTACATTTTTCAAGTAATTTCAAATGTATAAGTTTTTAATATGTTGATCTGACGTCATCACATTGCATTATATATATATATTGGGCATGCGCATTAAACACTCGACGTATAAGTTATTTGCGGATTTAATAAGTTGTCTTATTTTTTAAAAAGTAAGCAATAAAATGATAAAATATAAACCAACTTCGATTATTTTTCTGGCTATTTACCCCGATACGACTGGTTCTAACCCCCCCTCAAATTTTACGATTGTCGTTTCGATTCATTATCATTATTATTATTAATCTTTCCGTATTGGTTATAAACGTTTGAAATGCAAGTGCTTAAATTAAATTCCGTACGTACCTAACTTTATCAGCGATAACATAAACGACGTTCTCAGTTCCTCGCTAAAACAAAAGCCCATGTGCGCGGACGAATACCATCTACCGAGTAGGTCGGGCGGAGCGCGCAAACGCAGTCTTGTAAAATGGCGCGGAAGAAACATTTAAGAATCGCCTTTGTTATCCGACGAAAGCTTTCGTTACGATATTTTTAGGTCGAATGAAAATCCAATTTATGAAGGTTGACAATTTTTTGAATTGACCATCTTAATTATCTATGTATTTTAGTGAGTGTATTGTTGATTGGCCCGGCATCAAGTTTTTTTGATAAATGCGCACACATTACGTCAATAAAGTTTCAATTCGTAAAAGTGATGCCAATACAGTACATAATACTTGCATACAAAATAATAATGCCCTTTCCTCCGTGTCCCCGTCACCGACAATGTATTACTATGAAACGAGAGAATTTCAACAAAAGCGTGCGAAATAAACGTTTGTATTCGGAGAACTTATGTTAAACGATTAAAACAATAATCCTCTAAAATTTATAATATATGAATTCATCTTTCCAAATTAAAATTATTCAGAGTTTAAATAATATTCTATGAAGTTAATTTCGTGGGAAAATTTGAAAATTTTGCTTTGTCATTATTGAAATTACAAAGTTTCTCGTCATTCTACAGAAGCATTTAACTAGTCAATAAATATGAGAAAGTACATTTATGATGCAAAAGAATAAATTACTCTCTTATAAGTTTTTACACATTTTAAACAATAAAAGTCATTGGAAAAGTAAGTAGTGAGAGGTTAATAATAAAACATTTAAAGATCGCTTATTGTTTTATGCAGAACCAACTGATGAATGCCCATGATTTTTTCTTCTTTTCCCCTTTGCAAAATTCGACAACACAGATGTATGTGTTAACGAAATACAACGTAACTGTAATAACAATTTTTCAAATATAATAAATTTAAAAATAATAAATTGCATCTGTCGGGTTTAAGAAATAAAATAACGAGTAACAAATTCCTTCGAATGATTAATGAATCGAACATATTGGACTTCACAGAGACGTGGATGTTGACACCGGTCAATGAAGTTTAAAAAGCAATGAAGAATAAATAATAGTATTGTCGATAAACAAATAGCCCAGAAATCGTCGGGGCCCGGTCATCCTTACGGAAAATTGTGTGTTATACTTAAGAAAGAAATTGGAATTATAAAACAAATACAAAAAACTAAAATTATTATATTAATATTGTTATGTATTACTAACACAAAAATGGAATTTCTGGTTAATAAATTAATTCTAATAATGTTGGTATATATACCACCAGACCAGTTGAAATTACTAAAAGGTGGTATTTATTAATTAATTAAACAGCTTGATAGTTGGAAACATTTATCTTTTGATTATAGGGGATTTTAATTCTAGAATTGCTCGGTTGTTGTTGTAAAAGAGGGTCGGTCATTTAGCCGACCGACTAGGCCCTTTTAGATAGGAAACGGAAAGAAGGTTCGAAGGTAAGGTGATAAGCAGAAAGAGGAAGTTAGATAGGATAGAGGAAGGTAGTGACCGTGGGATCCCGCATCGCCTTCATTTAATAAAAAAATAAAATACGGTTACGGGACGCAATAATGGCATAAACAATTACGGAAAATCCATATAAGATAAATGGCACGACAATGTATACGAGATTATGGTTTACAATTTAACATAAGGCAATACCAAACAATTAATGTAAAACAGAGGTGAAGTTATATATGTACCGATACGTAGCATATATGTTCGGGAACTGCCCTTACTATCTTTGTCGGTTTCACTTTACAATGTTTGGTGGATTGGACGTTGTCATTTGGTGTATGTTGCTGTATTTTGGATAGTCCAGTTTAAGTTCTTTTGTCTTCTTGACAAATGTTTGTAGGCTGCACCACAGCTATTTGTTGGCAAAGATGTTTGCCAGCTGTGGTGGCCATGTTAGTCCACTTGTGATGGTGTCCCTAAAACATTTTTCTCTATGCGGTGGAATTTAGGACAGTGAAACAAAATGTTCGGTGTCTCCTTCACTTTTAAGTTCACAATCACATTTAGTGTCCGTGCCTTTTTTAAAGCAGTAAAGGTAAGAATTGCACAGTTACCAGATAGTAAATATAGAGGACCAAATGCTCTAATACTGAATATTTGTGAAAGGATAAAACACAATAAATTAGGACTGCAACTATTAAAACAAATGAATAAATAACAGTTATATATTTTGAATGGTCGACTAAAGAGCAACTGTCCATATGAAGTTACTGTACAGTCCTACCAACAATAATAGAACATACAGTGATTGTCTAGAAATTATTATTTTCATGTAACTTTGATAAAATTTTCTAGTATATTTGACAGCAAAATATCAACAATTACTTCACAACTTTGGAGAAAAATTATTAATAAACAATAGTGTTGTTAGATATCATCAAAAATAGGATGTCCAACATTAATAGAATACTGTATGTACTGATTGGAATTAATTACAAAGAAAGTAATGATTGGAATCCATGAAATTTGCATAAAAGTATGATCAACAAATGAAAAGAAAGGTTTAGTAAACTGTATAGTACCTTACTGTTAAAAATGAGATGTGAGAAGGACCTAACTGTAGAGAAGATCAAAATTGATGTTTCACAAGGGAGAAAAATAACTTGGATTGCTAAAAATTTGGAAAGACTTCTTTCAACACAATCCCAAAATATCTCAATGAGCAACAAACAGGAAAATGAAAAGTGAGTGCAAGAGTTCAACAACACATGAAGAATGGCAGCATACAATTATTCAACATGCATTGCAAGGAAACACATCTGTTGAAAAAATCAAAAATGAATTGAAGCAAAGCTGCATTAAATCAACAGTACACAATGTTTAGAGATTAACAGACAATGTTTCTTTCATCAAAATGAAGACAGGCAACCAGCTCAAGGAGAAACACAAACAACTTCAATTACAGTTTGCCAGAAACAACTTTGAAAGAGGGAAAGAATGGCAAAAAGTAATTTTCTTGGGTGAGAAAAAGTGAAATCTCAATGGACTTGATGGTTTTCAGTATTATTGGACAGACAAAAGACTAGATCAAAAGCAGTAACCTACTCAAAGAGAGTAGCTGATGGTGGTGGTATACTAATGACTTGGGCAGGGATTGGATGGAAAGTAAAGACAGATCTAGTATTTATTAAAGATCAAAACAACTCTCAAACTTATCAGGAGCTTGTCTGGAGGCAACTCCAAACTTATGGACATAAAATTGCTGGACAGGACTTTAAATTCATGCAGAATAATGCAAGCTTCCATGTATCAAAATCAACATTATCCTTTTATTCATAGCAAGAACATCTGACTTTTGGACTGGCCATCCATCAGTGCAGATTTAAACACAATTGAAAATCTTTGGAGTAATTTGGTTTTCCAAATGTATAGTGGAAAGCAATACAAAACTGTCACTGAACTAAAGGCTGCTCTCATTAAGGCATGGGAAAATATGCTACAAGAACAACTGCAATCTTTGATTAATTCACTGTCTAATCGTATTTTTCAGCTTGTTTCCAAAAATGGTAACAAAATCGGCAACTAATTTTAATTTAAAGATATCATAAGTCAAGATATTCTATTAATGTTGAAATTTCTATTTTTGCTAATAGTATCTAGCTCTTTTGTTTATTAATTTAATAATTTTTCTCCAAACTTGTGGATTTGTGTTTGAATATTGAAGTTTTAAATTGTCATTTTCCAATATTTTACTGTCTCAACTAATGTAGAATACAGAACTAAATCCCTACCATATCGATGACTAGAATATAGTTATCAGGAGTTTCAATTGAAAATTAGTAACAAAATTTAAAATATTCAGCAATTTCATAGGGAAACAAAAAAGAAATACAACTAGAAAAAATAAAGGAATTTATTAGAATAAAAAACGAAAAAGAATCAGAAAATGTACTGTTTTAATAAATGTTGGTATGATCTTACATGCTACACAATGAAAACAAAAGAAAAATAGAACTTTAATGCAATTTAAAAAAGAATCAACAGAAAAAAACTTAATAATTTACAAGAAATGTAAAACAATGTATTTTAATTTATTAAGAGCTAAGAAAGCTAGATATTTTAAAAACCTAGAGCAACAGTTATCAACAAAACAAAATAATAATTTCTTCTGGTCAACTATACAAAATTTTTGAAAGAACATAGTAGAAAAGTTAAATATTGATTTTTCAATTTGGTCTGCATTTTACAAAAGATTTACTACTTTGGATATTTTGCCCTCTATTGTTATACAGAATTTCAAAAACAATGTTTTGGACCTCCTTTTTTTTCAGTTTACATGAATTAGATGCCTCTCAACAAATAAAATGAGGCTTAATTCTTCACCTGGTGCAGATCTAATTTCTGTTAAATTTTTGAAGTTGTTGAGGAAACTGTTGGGAAAACAAGTTTTGCTTGATTTGTTCAATTCTTTCTATGCTTCCTTAATTTTCCAAAAACTTGGAATTTAGTAAAATTACTCATGACGTACAAAAAAAGGAGATAGAAAAGATCCCGGAAATTACTGTCTGATCGCATTATCATCAACAGTAAGGAAGTGTTTTACATCCATACTTGCAACAAGATTTCAATATCTGAAGAAAACTTAATTTCCAAATTTCAATTTGCATATACAAACTAAAGATACAGAGATGGCAATATTTTTTATTTCATCATTGATACAAATTTATTTACTTAAAAAACATGAGAAAATATTTGCAGCATTTGTTGATATTTCAAAAGCATTCAACTTTGGTAAAAAAACAAACAGAGAAGTTCTGAAAATAAGTTTTCAGATGTGGTTTTGAATCTTTTCTGCATCTAGAACAGTGGTTCTCAAAGTGGGCACTACCGCCCTCCCCTGTGGGCAATGAGTAAATCTAGGGGGGCGCTGGAGGCAGGATACATACAGTGACCAAAGGCAAAAGTTGGGGTCACTGACAGCCGTTCCCTTTCCTCTTTTAAACGGATGAGAGGAAACATTGCATTGAATGGTTTCCAGATGTTGAGAATAATGTATGGTAAGGGTACAAAATGTGAGATTCACAGAAAAGTTTTTGTAAGAATATTTCCAATCCTTTCTCACACAAGAGTAACTGGAGCATTGGGTATAACTTTATGGAACAAAGGGGGTGGTGGATCGAAAAAATTTGGGAATCACTGATCTAGAATAAATACTATATGTGGCAATCAAACGTTTCCTGAACCAGTACTTGATCTTCTTCAGAGTCTTTATTGCCTTATCTATTTAATTTTTATATAAATGATATAGATAATTTGTTTTTAAATGACACAGATGGAATACAGATTTCTTTTTGAAAAACATTATATTCTACTAGTAGCCCGGGATGCCCCCTAGTGGGTGTTCTTTACAAATTTCAAATGAGGTGCGGTTCCTTTGACTTTTTTGTTCCTATCAATATGCTCTACAGCTCCGTTAAAGTCCCAATGGTAAGATTTACCCTCCGAATGAAGGGGTGGCAACCTCCCAAACTGTAGCCCTCCCTGTGCAAACAATAAAGTCAAAGGAACCATACCCCTACTTGCAACCCTTCCCAAGATATAAGCCCCTGAAAATTCCCTAATGTCATTTCTGGCCATGTGACACTGTGGTCAAAAGGGAGCCTACCGTGCAAAAAAAATTAACGTGCGCTCATGTACACTCGGGGTACCTCTGACCTGCTCATTCGCAGGGTAAATTGTGGCAA
Source organism: Centruroides sculpturatus (assembly GCF_000671375.1). Lineage (NCBI taxonomy): Eukaryota > Metazoa > Arthropoda > Arachnida > Scorpiones > Buthidae > Centruroides > Centruroides sculpturatus. The sequence continues at coordinate 110,805 of NW_019384846.1, forward strand.
ACAGGTGGTCACGTGACCCGTAAAATAATTTTCAGAGGGCTATATCTCGGGAAGGGTCACACGTATGGGTATGGTTCATTAGACATTTATTGTTCGCACAGAGGGATGTTGCCACCCCTTCATTCGGAGGGTAAATCTTACCGTCCCAATTGCGTCATACGGATCTATATTTCTACCTATTAAACATTATATAAATACTTTAAAATAGTTTAATTTGTTTATTTACCTTCGCTTGTAAACCTCTATTTTAAATGTATCTGCCATTTTTTCAACAAATTTCCCATGAGTCAATGCACGACGTTCACTAAGTCACAGGATGTTGTAAACATGCAGCACAAGGTTGAGGCATATAATTGAGGCATATAATAATTATTTATATCATTGCATGGTATAAATTATAAATTCATATCAATAATAAATTCCTATTACAAATAAAAATAATTTATTGTTAATTTAAAATCATCGCTAGGGAGCCTCTAGAGTCAGGTTTTGGCATACCATTACGCGGACGGATACCCGTTCAATGGGTTATATATATAGAAGATAGAGCTAATAGAACCAAATAATCAGCATAACTAAAGTGGTGTTACAAAGAAACATTAATACATTATATACTTATCTGAAAAGCTTATACTTAACAATTAATACCTCAAAAACTAAAATTATATTTAGAAATAATATGAAGATGTCGGATAAAGAGAAGATAACACTGTGGAACAAAATGAAAGATTTTTTGCACACAAATGATTTGGCACACCTGATCATAATAGAATTTTTTATGCTGTTTTCAAATATATAAACAGTTTTTCTTCATCATGTATAGTTTTTTTCACGACAGCCAGTTTAAATGTAAAATATGTTGAAGGTGCGTTTCAAATTTATACAGACAAGAAAATATTAAAGTGAAACCCAAATTTGCTACATTAAGTGACAAACGTTTTATTAAAAATAACATGGATTTACATGTTTCCACACTGCAAAATAAGAATGTTAATCAAACATTAACATTTTGTCACTGAAAATAATATTTTTGAAAATTTTGTACAAAAAAAAACTTACATATTTATCTAGACAAGTTTCAAATTGCAAAGTTTTCTTACAATTTAATGGCCAATGTAACCACTATTTAGATTAATTACATTAAATACTCTATTAGGCATTGTTTCAATTAGACTCTGAAGGAATTCAATCTTAAGTTTATCCCAAGCATCTGAAATTGTTGCCTTCAAATCATGAATTGTGGAAACTGCTTTCCATTGGCATAAACTGTACAAACCATCATCCCCCGAAGACCTTCCATCGGATTCAGGTCAGGGCTTCTAGCAGGCCATGTAATCAGATTAATATTTTTACGTTTGAACCACATTTTTGTTGATTTAGAGGTATGCACAGGGGCATTGTCTTGTTGAAAGATCCAATTTGGTCCAGGCTTCCAATAAATGATCTTCAAGCATGCCTTGATACTTCTCTGAATTCATTCTTTGAGTTATAAATGCTAAATCTGTAGTTCCATTGAATCCAAACACACCCACACCATTATTGATCCCCCACCCATTTGGCATTTTGAAAATATTTATTTTTTGGTTCTTAATCATGCCAATAATACTTCCAACCGTCTGGACCATCTAAGTTGAATTTTTTCCATCACTGAACAAAACTTCAATCCATTCTTTGGACCATGTCATGTGTTTTTGTGCCCAATCAAGTCTGTCACTTTTGTGCTTTTCTCTGCTTCAATTTCTCTTATTGACTTGCCTTGTGATTTATAGGTATCAATCTGCCCTTTTTCATAATCAGATAAATTCTCTGTTCTACTGATTTTAGAACTTTGAACAACAAAGAATTCGTATTACAATTAGATATGTAAGCTAATTTGCATATTTCAATGCTTAAAACTAAACAATATTCTATTTAAGTCATAAAATGAGTGCCTGTCCAGATGAATATGTAAATTTTGTACAAAATTTTCAAAAATATTATTTTCAGTGACGAAATGTTAATGTTTGATTAAAATTCTTATTTTGCAGTGTGGAAACATAGAAATCCATGTTATTTTTAATAAAACGTTTGTCACTTAATGCAATAAATTTGGGTTTCACTTTAATTTTTTTGTCTGTATAAATTTGAAACACACCTTATTTAGACAATGTGCATACACACTTATTTATGTTGTCTAAAATAGCAAGATGTGGAGCTTCTGCTATGTTTGGCATTTGGAGAATTCCTCTTGAGTGTCCAACAGTAATCAGCAAGCATTCTTGAATTCTACTGACCCTGATACCTCTTTTCCATGATAGAGATGACTTGATGGAAATGCTCCCCATGTTCATCACTGACAGCACCAAGATTGTAGGGGTGGGAATCCAAGAAATGCATTCTGAGGAACATATTACAACCCCTATCTTTGTAAGATTGTAAGAGCACATTCACAATTTCACAGTAATTTGGAACTTTGTGATTAGCCAAGAAATTTTGTGCAACACCTTTGAATGATTTCCATGCTGACTTTTCAACTGCACTTAACAAGCTATCAAATTTATCATCTTTAAATTAAAGTTCTTATTTGTAGGCCCATGAAAACTACAGCTTTGATTTAGCATCACTTAGATGAAGAACTTTTTCTTCAAATAATGAAATCCAGTATTGTTTATATTTATTGCTTTGACAAAGTTTTTGAAAAGTCCTAACATCATATGAATTGGAGGTAGAAGAACCGTGTCAGCAATGACTAATTGTCATGAATGATATTTTTCTGGCCAGGAATAAACATTTCACACTTTGGCCATTCCTTCTTGACATAATGATTTTTCTTGTCTGCTGTTCCACTCACACAACAAAATTTAGTATAGATGAGCTGCAAACCCATTAATAATGCTATGAGTTTTAAATCACAACATATGATCCAATTGTACTTGTGATAATGAATTTTTTCAAGTAAGAGTTTCATATTTTCATAGATTTCTTTCATTTTAATTGAATAAGCTAATGGCACAGAAAGAAATTTGTTTCCATTGTGTAAAAGCACACCCTTAAGACTAATCTTAGACGAATCAATGAAAAGTCTCCATTCCATGGAATTACGTTTATGATCAAGTGCATCCATCACAGCACTAACATTATTGCAATAAATTAAATCACTTTCATCAGAATAGAAGTCTTGAAAATCTTCTTGACTACTACAAAAGAAACACACCTTAGTTGTCTGATGAAGTAAATTCCAACATTTCAGTAGAGAAGGTAATAGTTCAGCCTGTTATTTGAGACATGTTCAGACCCCTAACAAGATCATTTAGCTCACCTTGAGTTAATAAATAAGGTTCACAAGTAGAGGTGCTAGCTACAGTCGCTAAAGGGTTTATTAAGTCTATGATTACAGAAAATCAGAGGGTGATAGAAAAATTTCAATCCCATATTTGAAATCAGTACAAAAAGTTCTATTAAACACAAATTCTCTCTTCTGTGTGCCAAAAATCATATTGACCAGTGTAATTTACTTAAATGGCCAACCATTAATATTGGTAAATGAAATAAATTATTTGGGTGTAATATTTAATAGGAAAAGTAATTTTCAACAGCATGTGAAAAAATTAAGTACTAAAATATGTTAATAGATAATGTTATATATTTACATTCATCGCTAAAGATTGCTAACCTGAAACTACATATGAAATCATATAATACATTAATAGTTCCAGCATTATATTATGCTAGCCCAATATGGGGTATGGATTTTTTTATATGATTTAGAATAATTTCATATAATTTTCTTAAGTAGATTGTTTAGAGTTGAAAGAACAGTACTTGGATATGCTCTCCGAAGTGAAACAAAGATATCAGATATTTCCATTTTATTTAAAAAGATTAAGTTTTACTAATAGACTGAAACATACTAGTGATGAAAATACAGTAGAGCCTCAAAAACTCGGCACTCGATAACCCGGCATTCCGGATAACTCGGCCACACCCTGGCAGGGCAAAAAAAAATCCTTAGTTAATTAATTTTCATGATAAAGACAGCTTTATGCCTCATGAAGTATTTTTCTGAGGTCTGTCTTATCAGGTAAATTACTGTACAGTGTATTCATTAATTTTCATTTTTATGTAGTAAAGGCTCTATGCCTTCATAAAAGAAGTACTTTTCCTTTGTTTAAGGGTATTTGGGCAGTTTATTCTCTGTTGTATTCTCAAGTAAACAATACATATACAGTACAGTATTTTCTGAGGAAACACTCATACTTATTTTTTTTAACCCCATTCCCGATAACCTGGCATTTTCACAAACTCGCCCACCCTTCAGTCCACATTAGGCCGAGTTTTCGAGGCTCTACTGTATA
>NW_019384846.1:115657-149545 GCF_000671375.1 Centruroides sculpturatus
AAAAAATTTTAATGAAGATATTTATCTTAATTATGAAAATATACTAGCATGTTTTTTAATTTTTGGAACCTAACCCTCCTTTTCGTATTAGTTCTTTGTTTCGCATAACACGGATTCGCATAACGCGGCAATTTTTTGGAACGTAACTACCGTGTTATACGGGGGTTACCCGTATTAAATTCTTACATCAATTTACGTTAAAACAGATTGATGTGATGGGAAATGATAAAAATCTTTGGCAGCTCAAATTTAATAATATTTTGAAATCCTTTGGCATTTCAAGTAGAATGATAATTCAGAAAATGATTGGAAGTTCCAATTCACTTTATTGATGGAATCAGCATTTTCTCAATCAATAATAAACAATCAAAAACTTTTATTTCAATCAATTTATTATCCTTGGTATATAGATATCTTATCCATTCCTACAAAATCCCAATACAATAGCAAGAAATATAGGAATAAATATTAAATGACTAATAATACAACAAAGATTAATATCATTTTAATGACAAATAAATTCTCACCGTTTGTTAATAATGAATATATTGATTTTACAATAGAACAGTGTTATTGATGTAACTCAAAAAAGAATTCTCATTAATACACCTTCTCAAAGACTGAAAAAATTTCTGAAAGTCTACAATTATATAGTATTATAGAAATATTAATAAATTCCTAAAAATCATTTCAATGAGGATTAAAAGCGAAGGGTGGATAAAAGAAACTCGTCGTTGCGGTTCTATTTTTGACTTTATTTCCGATCACAACAATTTAAGGCAAATATATTCTTTGCCACGTGATTCCCGTATCGCTCCTACACATCGGTGGTTCCCGTTTAGAAAATAGCAGCGTCGAAAAGAATTCGCATTAGTCACGCGGGTACCCGATAGGAGCAAAGTCCGAATAAATTTTTGTTTCCTCGTGTAAAAAAAAGGTGGAAACTGTCCATCTTTCGCATTCGTGGCCATTTTTAATATCATAGATCCTTTCATTTAATTATAAAATGTTCTCCATTGTAATTAAAAATCATTAAAAAATTCGTATTTAAGAACTTAAAAGTTTTATACGTTAATAATAATTCACCTTTAATTAAAAGTTAATGACGATACCGACCATCCGTCCAAATGGTTCGCTCTCAAAATGGCGGCAAAATTAAACTTTCGTAAACTAAAACTTTTTCAGTTTTAACCGTCTCTAACAATATATAAATACTTCACCGATCGAAAAGTTTATTTTAAAACTTATTTTAGATGTAAAAGAGAGCAATCGCCACAAGTTTCCGCATTTTTTTTTTTTTTTTTTTTTTTGGCATTACTTCCTACAACAGGTTGACGCTCGTCACGTGGTACGAGTCGTAGCTCTCGCGAATCGTCTTAATACTCTTAAACAGCGTATTATCTAGTTATATTAATAAAAAAGTATGGAAATACTTTGAAAAGTAATTACCTTAACAAAAGAAAATGGAGTAAACGACAGAGTTAAACTTACCGCAACAAAACGAGTCCAGACGGGTCACTAACACTCGGACAAATGGCACCGCTTAGATGGAAGAAACGGGGTCGACCAATCACGAAACACGCTACGTCGTTTCGACCTATAATAGTTAAGTTAATTAAACTTCTTACTGTTTGCAAATTTACGATTGGACGATTTGAAAAATGTCCAGTTTTTATTTTTCTTAATAACGCCATTTTTTAATTAGCTAACGAAGAGAGATTAATTATTAGTTTTTTTATTATTTGTAACTAAAATAAACGTTTAAATAATTTTTTCTTAACGTTAATAAAGAATTCTGGGAGTATTGCGGCGGATTAGAAGGTCGAGTCGAAAAATCGACCTTGAGGGGGAAACTGGATAACGGGACGATGGAAGGGGTCGTCTTAGAAATGAAACTACCAAACGCCATTATTTACTTTAACGCGATTTTCTTTTATAATAAAATATATAATCTATTATTTATTTAGGTATTTGAGATATTCTTTCCACCAGGCGGAAAGAATAACGGGAAAACCGATAGCTGTAAAAGTATAACGAACACTTGGACTCGAGAATCATCGGATAATATTAAATGGAAAGCTACTAAACGACTCGAAGAACGGCGAAACGCCATACCGGAAAAAATTAAAGAATTATTAATCTCCCGACTCATTTCTATTTAACTACATTTTAAAATACATTGGTTAAAATTTAATTTTAACGCTATAATAAGTTTCTAAACTGATAAGTTTTAAATGAATAAATAGATAATGGAGTATCCTTTAAATTACTGGCGTAAAATAAGCCTTTAATGCCTCGGGAATTTCTACCTAATACAATATCTATTATATTATTATGGATATAACGTAATGTGTGCCCGAGGCTTCGAGTGTAATGAGTTGCATTCGATTCCCTTTTGTTTCTTCGCATCCAACAAACGATTAACGTACCCGAACCCGGGCGTGTGTTAAAAATTGAGAAAATAATTCAGACTGGCGTTAATTTTAAAATTAAAATCGTCCGGAAAGACGTACTTTAAAGATGAATAAGTTAGTTAGTCGTCTTTAATCGTATTACTTTACTTCCGTAAGTAGGCCTTCCAATGTATGTTTTAAAGGTGTATTTGTTCTACAAAAATTTTTTCAAATTACAGAAAAATCACACTAAAAAAATTACCAATTGTTGAAAAAATTGCGTATCTTTTAAAATATAAAAATTAAAAGACTGGTCTCGTTTCGCTTCTTATATCGACATACATAAAAAGAATAAGCATTATCGTCATCTTATGGAGAAGAGACTTTATACATTCATTATATAGCCTACATTACGCGTAAGGTCTAGAGGGGAGCTAGGGACTTTTCCCTGTGCCTGGAGAAAATTTACACATCCATAGTGTTTTCTATAAATTGATGTTATTTTTACCGCTTATTTTTATTAATGAAACATTATTGTTCGAAAAACAAAGTTTAAAGTGGCAAAATGGAACAACTCTGGGCCCAAATAATTTTTCCAACCCGCAGAAAATTAACCTTTCTTTCTAGAAATTTTTAAATTTTAAATCAGAAAAAAGGAAAATTTAAAAATTCTATTAATATTAAAACTAAATGTGATACGGGATGGATAAATTAAAAATTATTAAAAGGTGAATTTGTTAAAGCTTATTATTGTATCTTGGCGGTATACTAAAAACTTAAATTTTAAAAGAGATTAAATGAAAAACATTACTGTTTTCCCTACATCATTTGCAGAGATTACGTTTCACCCACCCCGGTTTGTTATCAAAGTTCTTCGTATTTCTTACTTTGTTAAAAATTCATTAGACCTTCATTAAAAAAACAATTCACCTATTCACGCTCAGATTCTTTAACTCTGTAAAGTCAACACACCTTAATTCAACCTTAATAACACCCATTCGACGGGCCATCATCGGGTTATAGACGTTCGAAATTTCGAACGTCTATAACCCGATGATGGCCCGTCGAATGGGTTGAAAACGTTTGTTTAGCCGAATAAATGAGCTTTCTCGGTATTAATTAACCCCTTAATGCTTGCTGGAAATGTTTATTTACACAAACACCAGCATTTTCAACCTAATACAGCGGGTCATCGTCGATACGGGACACTTTAAAAAAATGGAACATCTCGACGTTCAATTTAATATAAAAAAAGTGAATAATTAAATAATAAAAATAACAAATAATACATAAATAATACCGAGAGCCGTTAAAATAATATAAACGTAACATTTATGCTTCGTATATTATAATGGAAGATGCAAACTATGAGTTTCCACTTTCTCTTTCACGCTGAATTTCCTTACAGAATGACATTAACGCGACTATCCTCGCAATTTTACTGTATATTAATTAATTAATTAATTAAAAATACAGGAAAAGGCGCTTACCAACGAACTTGTAGAATTTCAAGGAACTTAAGATTTCCAGAAATCTAACGGTTTCTCTAAATCGAACGTTTTTTTTGAAATCATTCGACGGATTCATCTGATTGGCTAAGAGTCGTGGTGGCGTATTCGATACTCGTTTTTAATGATATATCTAAAATATATATTTTTTTCGATTTATTCTGGAAATCTGAGTAATAATTTAATTTTTAAGACGATAATTTTATGATCCGACTAGTAACAAAGCGATGACAAATACATAAAAATCTGCTTAAGCTTAGGCACTTTGAGCTGGTCCCGTTGCAAAATAATACATTTTGCAATGGATATCTGCGTACAGTGACCCGTGTATTGTGAGCGTTGGTCGTGTCCCGAGGGAAGAAATCATCTTGGGTGAAGTGACCATTAAAAACAAAACCATTTTAAGTCCAGTTCGTAGTGATCGTATTGCAAATATTTAAAACCGTTGTACTTTATAGGAAATTTAGTTAAAATGACTGTAGATAAGGTGTTTAAAGTATTTATTTTATAAGTTGAGTAAAAGAAATTTCGTGTGTTCTTTGCTAATTGTTAAATTTCTTTGACTTTTTTCAATAAATCATTCGCTGATCCAAATTAACTTTTAGAACGACCAACAAAAGATACAAAGAGCTAAATCTTCGGCAGAAGTGAGAACTGATCCACTTTTTGGAAAGTCATAGCGGGAGGAGAATAGAGAGGTTGCGGCCGACGTTTTCAACGCGAAAACGTGTACGTCGGACGTTCGGCGCCGCCTTCCTGCCAGCCTAGAAGTTTGGCAATAGCGTTTGGAACGTCGAGCACGATTCTAATGACTTCCAAACGCTATTGTCAAACTTCTAGGCTGGCAGGAAGGCGGCGCCGAACGTCCGACGTACACGTTTTCGCGTTGAAAACGTCGGCCGCAACCTCTCTAATATCAAAGAGCAAGAGCGAGTATCTGGATTGGTTTCGAATTGAGTCCGATGATACGAGCGGAAAGAAGAGGGCGATCGAATTTGATGACAAATTTCTTAACTGAAATGAGGATATTAGACAAAAACACGGACGATTTTTATTAATTGTGATGGTGGTGATGCGACCACCGAAAGATGCTTTTGGAAGTGTCCTAAAACGGGTCAATGAGGGGAAGAACCAAACTAGTGAAGATAAAGGAGGGCTGTATCGTAACGAAGAAGAAAAGCCTTTGCCTTCGTCTGGCAAGGAAGTCTGATATGCTGGAGGAAATAGAGAGGTTGTGGCGCCAGTTCAAACGTTAAACTTGTACGGCAAGCGGAAGTACACGTTTGGCGTTTCGAGTCCAAGTAAAATTCGCTGAGGTGACCGTTGGTAACATCACGTGACTCGGTGAACGGCGCGCACCGACTCACGGGAAATAAGTTAAAAAAATGGCGGATACATTTTGCTTGGAGGATTACCAGCAAAGGTAAATAAACAAATTAATCTGTTTAAAACTATTTATAGGATCTATATATATAACCCATTCTACGGGTGTCTGTCCGCGTAACCGTTTGATAACGGACACTAGAGGCGCCCCTATCGTGTGTCATATTTCAAACATTCAAATTAACAATTTTAATTATTATTTAAATTAACAATATAAATTATTATTATTCATTTGGCCCATAAATTATTATTTGGTCAATATAACAATATAAATAATTCAGTATATTTGTAATAGGAATTTATTATTTCAGGGGCTTATATCTCGCGAAGGGTCGCGAGTAGGGGTATGGTTCCTTTGACTTTATTGTTCGCACAGGGGCTACAGTTTGGGGGGTCGCCGCCTCTTCATTCGGAGGGTAAATCTTACCATTGGGACTTTAACAGAGCTGTACAGCATATTGATAGGAACAAAAAAGTCAAAGGAACCGTGCCTCGTGGAAATTTGTAAAGAACGCCCACTAGGGGGGATCCCGGGCTACTAGTATTTAATAACACTAAATAATTATTTTTTTTACTATGATTAGCGTCGCGTTTCCTCCGAGAAACATTAGGAAAGTTCCAATGCGTTTTCTTCTTATCACGATATACTTGTATCGAGAGATGTAGTGGCTGTAAATCCCTACGCGTATGAAAATCCGAAAGGTGCTTGGAAAAGTATATCTGAAAATTTTCGGACGTATTACACCGTCGACGGTAGAAGATGCGGGGAAATAACAACTTTACTTCTACAGTATTATGACAAGGTATGTGAATGCCATCTTGCTTCTCAGATATATAGTCTGTTACAAAAGTATAAGAACACCACAAATTTCTGATTTTTCAAAATTTATTAAATTTTTTATTAGAAAACAGTTTTATACGTTTTAAGACAATTAGAAAAATATCATTTTCAAGCTTCTTATTGTTTAATAATATAATAGAAGTTATCACTCGTTACTTGTTACCGAAGTATAGGTACACTTTCTAAAATTACATAAAAATAAATTTTAAATATATTTTAAACACTTTTAATATTTGGTTTCACCCCCTTTGGCTACAATTATTTGAAAAAATTCTGTTAGCGTGGAGTTTATTAGTCTACTTTTTTAATTAATTGTTCATTCTTAATTTCATCCCACGTATCCATTATTGCAATTTTCAATCGATTTACAGATTCGTATTGTTTCCCATTTTGATAAACAATGGCTGCTAAAATCCCCATAAATTTTCATGGGATCTAAATCTGGACAACAGGAAGGCCAGTTAATGTTATACCAATATTTTCTTTTTTAAACCAATTTTTTGTTGACATCGAGACACGATCTGGTTGAAACTACCATTTATGTCCTCCAATTAATGCTCCAAATGTAATCATATTTTTGTCAACAAATACTAAATTAGTTTTTCCTTCCCATCCATTCCATTTACCTCCAAAACTATCCCAAATCATTATAGACCCGTGGCTTATTTTAAATCTGTTTTCTTAAATCGTGCCAATAATAAGAAAACCCACCGGGGCCATATAAATTAAACATTATTTCTTGCCATTCTTCGGTCCATTCCACCTCGTCTTTAGCCTAATTTAAATTCATTGATACGTGTTTGGCAGTTAAAGGTAGTTTCGACTTTATTTAAATATTTTACATTGTCATAGTTTTTAAAGTTGTCCAAAGAGTCGCGCGAGATACATCTATTGATATTCGGCAGCACTGACATCTTTTTTTATTTATAAGCTTCAAAACTTCTCTCTCATTCCTGAATGTTAAACACCATATACGTTGAATATATAAAAAAAAATGGATATTTGTGAAAAAAATTTATCCTACTTTATGAAATGTAAAAAAAACCCGATAAAATAATTGAAATAATGATAAAAATAATTAATATTTCCAGTAATTGTTTCAAAATAAATTTTTAAAAAACAAAATTTATGGTGTTCTTATACTTCGGTAACGGACTGCAGAACCAAGCCTATTTTTACAAGTATAAAATAGAGAGGTTGCGGTTCACGTATCGGCGCAAAACGTGTACGGCGGACGAAGGAGCGCCGCCCTCTGGCAATTCTAGGCGGTCGATAACGGCGTCGGCTTGGTGTAGAATGGCGAGTAGGAGATCGGTTAAACTTCTTCATTTTTTTCTCTTTGGGGTTAAAATTATGACCTATTTTATTAAGATAACGACTATTTAAGCATTTACGAATAACATTGTAAAGAAACAGACGATTTTAATCCAGAAATTATTTAATTATTCAATTTTTTGCCAGTGATGTAAAGCGTCGATAACATTTTTATAGCCGTGTTCATAAAATAGCTTATCGTAGTTTTCTTTACAGAAGCGAGACTGGACCAAGATAGAGAGGAAAGAAGAGTGTTTTTAGAAAAGTTTGATTTAGAGAGAAAAGAAAGAGAAGCGTTATTAGAAATACTTTTGAAAACTTTTGAAGAAAAATTTTATAAAATTGAAAAAATTATTTATTTATTTATTGATTATATTCTAAGTATTTGTCCAATTTGGGGGATAAACAATTAAAATAATCTGATGTTGCGCTACCGTATAAGCGTGTGTGACAGTTTGTAAGTACTGTAGTGCACCAACAATATACAGTTCATCGACAGGATGAAGATACAATTTCAAATTTTTTTTAAAATCTAGAAAAGCAAATATTTGAATTATTTTCCCAAATACCCATTCCATACACTCTCTTACCGAACTCACTCTGGAATTAAATACTTGTTGCGCGGGTGTTAAGCTAGCACCTGGGAATGGTGTAACGAGGTGTCGACGCGAAGGATAACCAGAATCTCCATATAAAACAAATTGGGTCCCGTTCTCGGAACAAAGAATCGCGGCCAAATGCTCTAACGCAGTGTTTTTCAATCTTCTCGAATACGCGACCGCTTTGAAAGTTAAAAACTTCTGGCGACCCCCAGGGCCGTATTAAAACTATATCAGTGATTTTAAAAACTACGTATTTAATTTTCTTTCTGTCGAGACCTAAATATCGATCGAAAAACCAATTGCACTGTAAAATAAACAGGTATAGCCACTCTCACTGAAATTGTAGGTTTTTTTTCATCGTAGTGTAGGACCTATAAACACTCGTCTTTTTCTTTACCCGCCACCCACGGGTTGAAAAACACTGCTCTAACAAATTAGATTCTCTTAACATTCCACTGTCACCACGTCTTCCTTCTATCGGTCCAAAAAAATTAGCAATAATACCATGGGGTGTAACCACCGATTGAAATTTCAAACAATTTATACGTTTATGGCCACCGAATACCACCCTTCGATGCGTTTTTGGTCGACAAATAGGACGCGCCGTTCTATCTACGAACCCCCAACAATTTGTCTAAGGAACACCTTTGGCCGTTATTACTTGGCTAAATAAATTTAATTTTTCTCTCGTTAGTTTTATCTCGTCGATATTCGATAACAATTTGGAATGGCTATTGTATATGATATTTACCGTTTCGTGCACAAATCGTGAAAGTTTATTTTTTGAACTCCCCAACAAAACAGAAATATCATCGAGTCTATTAGGATAAAATACATAATGCATCAATTCCGAGTGAACGCCATCCATTTTCACAAATGATTACAGATGGAAGGCGTAAAGCACAATGCGGATAGAACAAATCGTCTCTTAAAAATCTGTTAATATTAAAAATTTTATACGTATAATCAGTGCCGTAACTAGGCAGGTGCAACAGGTGCACCCGCACAGGGCCCATTTGGAAGAGTGTCCCAAAATGCACATGTTTGTTTTATTATTTTCCCAAACCTAATTAATTAAGAGGCCTAAATGCAAGTTCTTGCACAGGGCACAGAAATGGCTAGTTACGGCACTGAGTATAATTCCTTTTTTTAAGTATTTACTTTAATTTATAAATATATCACTTACCGAAAAGAAAACAAGCAATCAGAATCAGTCATTTAAATTTATTCTTGCTTTTGTCACAGGTAGATCTTTAGTGATATGATATAATAAAATGGTTTCTTCGTCTCTATCGTACTGATCCAACAATACTAATACCTCATCACTAGACTACAAATATAATTTTAATTAAATGTTTAATGTGCGAAAATAAAAAAAAGAAAAAGTGAACACGGCCTTTGAGTTTCCGCGGTCACTTCGCATTACATTAAAAATATTAAATAATTAAATGATTTTTGGATTAAAATCGTCTGTTTCTTCACAATGTTATTCGTAAATGCTTAAATAATCGTTATCTTAATAAAATAGGTCATAATTTAAACCCCAAACAGAAAAAAAATGAAGAAATTTAACCGATCTTCTACTCGCCATTCTACACCAAGCCGACGCCGTTATCGACCGCCTAGAATTGCCAGATGGCGGCGCTCCTTCGTCCCCCGTACACGTCTTGGGCCGAATACGTGCGCCTCAACCTCTTCATTGACCTCTCGCTATGGGACTTTTAGCTGTCTCGAGGTTCTTGTGACGATATATCGAGCAAAGAATTCTCTCTCCCCCATTCTCGCGTATTTTTCGCGAGAATGGGGGAAGGGAGTCTAAGTGAACTTTTTAGTGGTATTAGTGATACAATGCTGTAAGGCGTTTTGAACACGTAATTGAGAGTCGAAGGGGGTTTACGGAAAGAATGACGGTAATGTTCGCAGCGTGTAACTTATGTTTACGCGTTGACGAGTTCATTATGATTTTTAGTTAGGGAAATGATAGAAGCTGTTCGGATTAACGTGAGTTTACTGTACTAACGAAATTATTGACTATATCGGGTAGTCCCTAGCACTGTGGCATGGACTTTGTCTACAGCTTTGCTTATAAAGCTAGTCTATAATTTCACCCTTTGTAATTCTACTCCTTTTATCGAAAGGTTATCCACTGATTTTAGTGTTTAAAAAATATCCCCTGTACTAGAAAGCCCATATATTTCTAATAAATTCTTTCTATATTAAACTATGGTTTATCGTCTATTCACGAAAGGCATAAAAATTCTAGTTTTGTACCGAATGGATTTCCCACATATCACCACATTTTTACTCATAAGTTTGATGTCGTCTATTAATCACGCGTACAGTTTAAGAGGGGAAATAAATCGCGAAAAATACGATGAATGGGGGAGGGAATCTAAGTGAACTTTTTAGTTGTATTAGTGGCACACAATTTGTTCTTTCGAAAGCCATTTCTTCGTTTTCCAGGAGGCCATAAACTAATTAAAGGGAGGGGGTTTGTATACAACAAGATAGGAAGAGGCTAAAGTGACTCAAAGGATGGATGGCCCATTTCCGGAAGCAACGAAGGAAGATATAGTTACATTTACTGATATTTTACTTAATTTCATTAGCTTGTAACTATACTAAACTTATGATTGTGGCGTGATGTACAGGGTGCCGATACAAAACAGTTATAAGTTAGCCAATTATTAGTTTACAGTTACGAACTAAAGTTATACGGACAGATTATGTACAGTACCTGTACAGTACATACCAAAAAAAGTAAGACGACAGAGATGCTGGTGCCAGCATTACAACCAGGCGCTGGGAGCGGTAGTAAGGCAGGTAAGTGTGTAACAGTCCACACGTGGTGCACAAATGGTGACAACATATGATACAATTACAAGTTTACAACAGTTTTTAACTATATATAGTCGTCACATCGCAAAGATGTTTAGTTTTTAAAATATATAATTGTGTCATCCTTCGTCAATTTCAACACCTAGATCAGGGGTCGCCAAAGTGGTCGACATTGACCCCAGGGGTCGATATAACATTATTAGGGGGTCGATTATCAAGCTTAAGCTAAGGATCAACCTTATCCGTTTCACTGATTGTCAGTTACAAAAATTATTATTAACAAATATACAATAAATGAAAAGAAATGTATTAAAATAGTAAGTATTTTGTTTTGCTTTTAACACAAACTTTTTGATGGGGTCGATGTGAGGTTTCGAAAACTTGTAGGGGGCCGACGATCAAAAAAGTTTGGCGACCCTTGACCTAGATTATCATTAATTCTATTAGCGTTATTAATTTTTAAAATCGCTACGTGTTCAAAACATTTACGTTTATAGGTGTTAATTTCGAATTTTAGTGCTTTTGTCGTAGTTTTATCTATTTCGCATCCATATAGTTTTAGCAACAGTGTTTAGCAACTGCAGAGTATTCAGAATTGTATTTGATGGCGTTTACGTGTTCCAGGCATCTTTTCCTTTCGCCTACATAGGTCATAGGATTATTACAGTTGCAATTAAACCTGTATATCATATTGTTTACTTTAGTTCATAACTGTAAACCAATAATTGGCTAACTTATAACTGTTTTGTATCAGCACCCTGCAACGTTACGAAGATTTATTACATTTGTCTACACCGATAATGCTTACTGCTCATACAGTTATAACGGCATTTTCATCTTTATATTGTATAACTTTAGGCATAGTTTCAAGTTTACCTTTACCTCGTATAATATACTAAAACCTTTAGTTCTTTCGTTTCCATACTTATGTAGTCACTTTTGCCTTTTCACTTTGATTCTCGAGCGTTTGTGCCCATCGTCGGTCCGATAAGCCCCGGCTATTATCTGCCTGGCGGTTGTTAATTTAATTAATATAATTATACCGAGGGCTAGAAGCAACTTTTGTAATCATTTCGATAATTTTTCTACATTCTTCGTTTCGTGTAAATTAGCAATTAGTACGTCATTTTCTGTACAATTAACGTATCGAACAGCTGCCATCTTTCGGACAGCCGCAGATGTTCGTACGTTTATTTACTTTTTACAGGACACGAGTTATTTAAATCGGGTAAAAGTCCACGCGTAGTATAAGTTCCAGACAATTGGCGTGTCGCGTTGCGCGCGAGGGGCGCATTTTCTAATGCTTTTTTTAATAATATAAATATCCTGACGCTTATTTATACTATATTAAGTATTTAATAACACTTTAAAATCTAGGTCTAGATGATTTTGTAAGATAATACGGCTTATCTTTTGTATTGATAGTATAAGGTGTTAGAAAAATGTTTTTCTTTATGTTTGTTCCGGGACAACACGCTTCATCTTTAAGGGTTGTAGACTACTATTTAAGTGAGAGAATTTAAATATATTTTGTTCTAAATATAGGCTACGTCCCGATAAACAATTTAATTACGTAAAAGCATTACGTACCAATTGCGGAATACAGTATATTTGAATAATAAACTTAGTAAACGGGTCCGCAGAGTCAAGCGTTTCCCACGCGTACCGTACAGGCGAGTTCCCTGGACTTAGCCTAAAGCCTGGACTCCACATTACCCGAAAACAGAAACTCAGAAACACAACTGAAACATATAGACTTTTCGTTTTAAGTTGACACCACTAGAAATGCGCCATCTGTTGGCCAGTTCTGTGATTGTCGTAATCAAACACGGACGAAGCTACGGATTTTGCCACCCTTCCTCCGCATTTATTAACAATGAAATTGTTAATATTCTTTGAATTATTTACATTTTTTGTCGTACAGACGTGTGTATTTTCTAACTTCTTCGACGAAGAATTCCAAATCTATTTGTTTCCTCGTCGTTTTCGCTACACCTTCCGCCATTGAGACAATCAAACTACGCGTGACTAATGCGCGTGAATACGCGTCACAAATCCTCGCGTTTTTATTGGTTGGAGTACGACAGAAGCGCCGAACGAAAACGGAAAAGTTATATAATTTTTAACTCCGCTTTCAGTGTTGTTTCTGTTCAACCGAACGTTATAAAACTGAAAGTTTGGTCAGTTTGGCTTTCGGTTTTACGATTACGTCGCGGATTCCGGTAATGCGGAGTCCAGGCTTTATCGAAAACGTCCGAAAGTATTCGTGTATCTACGACGAGAGGTAACCCTATCATAATAATGGATGCCAAAGGAAAATCCTTGGCATCCATTAAAATAATAAAAAAGCTAAGTTTATAAGTGCCGTATATTATCTTAATAACACGATAATAAATTAATATAGTTGTTAAGTTAATAAGTTAATATATGAAAGTAAAGATATTATTTTTACTACATTTGTAATTATAGTAGAGAAAAAACTGGTAGAATATAATCGTTGTCTTTATATCGATATATCACGTCTTCCGTTTCTACCAATTCACGCGTCGAGAAAGTATTTACATTCGACACTCGGAGCAGCACCGTCGCCGTAAAAACTTGGCTATCCGCGCCTCCACCGCCATCCACACGCAAACGCAAATAGGTCACGCCATTAAAAGTTTTTACGCTAGCGGAGTCTCGACCTAAACTCCGTTCTGGAGCTGGAGGAAAGGCGGGAGGAATTTATAGGACTACACAAAGGGTTCACAAAATTAAAGAAAAATATAAACCAATTTTACCGTTACGATTGTATATTATAATTTGTAAATAATTATATAATTACAATTAGCTTATAATGTAAAATTGTATAGAGAGCCCCGATCTATGCCCGGGAAGGCGGAAGGTCTTAATTTACCGCCGATAACAGTTTGTGGGAATTCCTATATCCCGTTAATACGCGTCATTTACTCGACAATAATAAACGCTTAGCCGTAAGTTAATACAATAGCATTGACGGCCCGTTCTTTACACCGATTACATCGATGAGTCGATGAAGTTGGCGGTTATATTGAATAGAGAGGTTGCGGCCGACGTTTTCAACGCGAAAACGTGTACGTCGGACGTTCAGCGCCGCTTTCCTGAAGGACTAGAAGTTTGGCAATGGTGTTTGGAATGTCGAGCGTGATTCCGCTGACTATTCAAACACCATTGTCAAACTTCTAGGCTTATAGGAAAGCGGCGCTGAACGTCCGACGTACACGTTTTCGCGTTGAAAACGTCGGCCGCAACCTCTCTACTATTTATAATTCTGGAGCGGGAATTAAATCGCCAGTTCGGTGAAATACCGTTAATTTAATTCTCGTTTTAAATTCTAAATCTCAAATTCGGATTAACGAATTCAGTGTAAGATGAAACAAGATACGTTTAGTCTTTATATCCCGCTGGCGTGAAAAAATTGCTGTCGTCCGTCGGTTGTCTTTCCTCCGGCTCCAGAACGGAGTTAGATAGATACGAAAACTTTCGGGCTCGATTAACTATATACGAACTTTGGATGCAACGGGAAATCGAAGATTCTGCTTGGTTTTCGCTTAAAGATGCTTCTGTCCAATCTTTGAGTTTCGGAAGTGCCCGTTGCGGCGGTACGAAATCGCCCATCCTACCCCGACCCAATTATTGCTAAAACGATAAACACCAGGATGGTCGTAGACGCCAACATTCGGCCATTAATTAATTTTCCACCAAATTCTTTGCTTCTTATCTTTTTGTAATCATTTGGACGATTTTGTTTGTTCTTATAATTTCGGGCACTCGATTTGAAAAAATAAAATCGGCCGTATTTCTGGCCACGACGGTTCATTCCCTAAAGGGACTCGTTAGTTCCGTGTTTTAGGCAATGATCATTATTCCCTTTTGTTTAAGTTTGATTTCAGTAAAAAAGTCGGCGTCACGCATCCACAATCAATATGGCGTTACGTATACAAATTTTTTACCTTGAAATATTATAATTATTATATTAATAAAACTCGATTATTTAATGATAAAAATATCGATAAGAATATATTTTGTGACATTACCCAAAGCTTAGGAAATTCGAAGCTTGTTTCCAATATAAAGCGTGGACGCGCCACGCCAAGCGCGCGTACTGTACGCATTGGCGTATTTCGTTGGATCGTCATTAAAAAATAGTGTAAGAAACGACAGACAAACAGACCGTATGTATAAAACGTATTTAAACACGTTCGTTCATTTTTTTCTATTCGGCTAAATTAACACAATCCGTTAACTGAGCGACGTAGCGCTCGGCAGAGTTTTCAATATGGCGGCGATTTACGATTTTGCCGTCGAGTGGAAACGTAATGCGGCTTCTGAAAGCGCACCTTTTACGATTTTAGGAAAATTCATTTTTTTATACGCCAAACCTTTAAACCCGTGAAGAATTTCTTTCAAATTTTCCACTTATTAACAAACAAATTTGTTTATACAAACGCTTATATTTCGCATTCTTCTTTTCGAAACGAACATTAATTTTAGATATTTTAGCATTTTCAAAAACATTAAAACTTTAGCGGAACCGCAAATTAATTGTTTGTAAACACCGATTTAACGTTTCTTCTCCATTCCACGCGTTTACGGAAATAGGGAGAAGAAATGTACGATTTTTACCACGTGACCAGCGCTGAATTCGTCGAACACATATCTTACTACCGTTCGATAGCTCGGTCACGTTGGATTTTTATTTATTTTATTATTTTTTCCTTTTTTGACTGTTAGTACTGCACGTGCTAGAATTTCTTCTTAACAGTTGCCGCCATTCTTTCCTACAAACTCCCCCTTCGGGCAGCGGGAATAAAGCAATAAACAATCTCTATCGTCTCGTATAAAATAATTTACACGATTCTGCTTAAACCGAATCCACACGTATCAATTACGCGACAACCTTTCACCATTCGATAATCCGATATACGTCACGAATTCTTCACCCGAGGTTGGTTGACCCTATCGGCGAAACAGAGAAGTAAACGGCAGTGTTGCAGTGTTGCAGATTCGACTCGTGTTAATTTGTAAGGGGGAGGTGACAGAAATGTATCGTTGGTAACGGGCTAGATCTGTGTTTCCCAACCTTTTTTGTGCCACCTAAGCCTTTGTAAAATTCTTATGCTCCCCTAACATATACGGCGACTATACGGTTAACTTAAACTCTGGACGAGTCCGTTTTCGAATTGCTCCCCTTAGCAATCCAATTGACCCGCTGTGGGGCGCGGGCCCCACGTTGGGAAACACTAGGCTAGATCCTGCTTTTTGTTAGTATAAAAGACTGGAAGAGGAACAGAGGGAAATCAACTTTAACGCGTGCAGTGCTTTTGCAACGGGAAGCAAAATTAGGGGGAAAATGTGAGGCGTCACACCGGTCACGAATGTAAATAACACTATCAGACAGAAAATAATTGATATAATTATAAAGCCTGTTGTGTTAGAAATTATTAAAAATTTCGAATAAATTTTATGAGATTTCCAAGAAACTTTACACTGATTTATTATACGCGCGGATTACATCTTTAATTGCTGTCGTTTGAGAGACGAGAGAAACGTTCTAACAGTTGTAACATATTCTACAACAAGAGACGAATACAGTTTATTTATCACCAAATAAACATTGCCGTTGCTACGTGCGCTATTGATTTATAACGTGTGAACATCGCTGAAAAATTCCGCCAATTACGAAACAACCCCTGTAGTAGGAAGGAGCTGTACCGTTGGGAGACATCGCGTTTTATGGTATACAGTAATCGGAGTTTACACTCGTTTCGAAATGATTTTCAAGGTCAACTTAAGAAAGGTCCCTTCCCATTCTCCGCGCAAGACTTCTTACGTAAGCAGTTAACAAAATTAATTTATCTTCAGTACTTTCGGAATGAAAACTTTGCAAAGGATAACTCGTTCAGTATATATATGTTGTAGATTATGTTCGTAATACATAATTGCCGGCCACTCGACCTTTGACCTTCCTCGGCTTCCCCTTACGAGAAGGCAGAAAAAGGATAAAGAAAACAGTCAAGCTCGAGCTGTGAAGACGTAAAAGTTGAGGAAAAAATGGAATTGAGAACAACATCGTAAATCGCGAAGAGCGAGTAACTTATGCTACTTACACCATGGGTTAATCCTCAAAGGAGTAACCATGCATGCCTAATTTTGAGTCATTCTTGGAAGTGTGTAGGGGAAAATTTAACAGTTTCGGCAAACTGTACCGACCACCTAAGAAGAATCGCCCGTATTCATTAGGTTAATCCTCAAAGGAGTAATCATGCATGCCTGACCTTTATTATTCTTGGTAGTTTATGGGGTACAATTTAACAGCTTCGCCGACCACCTCAGTAGAATCGAAAAACCATTTGATTTTCCTGCGGTGTGTCAGACTGAGTAGACCCACCAAAACGTGTGTGCCGTCGTGTCGTTCAGTAGTTAGAACAATGTCACGTGAAAATTTGGAGGAATTTTTAAAAATTTACGAGAGCGAACCATGCCTTTGGCATATTAAAAATAAAGAATACCACAATAGAAGAAAGAAAGAAGCTGCTTATCTCCGTTTAATGGAAAAACTAAAAGAAATGGAGCCAAAGGCTGATAAAGAAAGCGTTATAAAAAAAATAAACAATATCAGAAGCGCATACAGAAAAGAAATGAAAAAAGTTAAAGCATCAATCAAATCGGGAGCAGGAACTGATGAGATATACGTACCAAAGTTGTGGTACTAACTTCAATTCTGAGATCAGGTTCACATGGGAATACGATCCTCTTTTTTTAAGCCACTCTTTACACCATAGACGTTTACTCATATGTTTTTTCTCGCGAGTTTTAATAGAATTATTTGTTGCCAATAGATATCTAAGAACAGCCAGTATGTCGTCATCAGATGTCATGGCCGACTGACTGACTGATTGACAATGACGTAGCGAACATATCTGGTTCCCGAGGTACGACACTATATTTGCGACCCCCTCCCTCGCCCCCTCCCCTCCTCTCCAGAAACAAAATTTGTTTGTCTCGGAGACCATTTGGTACCCCTCTGCGAGTGGCTACCGGGGGACGTGCCCTTCTTCCCCGCTCTAGCTACACCTCTATTGAGAGCTTTTCTTCGTTTGTGGGCAATAAAAAATTCTGAAGTTCCTCAAGGACAGGCAGTCTCAAAGGATTAACCCATGGTGTATAGCAGCCTTTGTTGATCAGAAGGTAGATTTACGTAGTTTTCGTGTCTGTTTTCCCAGATCAAAATCGACGGATCTTTTTCTGGGTTGTAGCAAGAAGATCGAGAGGACGAATACTTTAAAAATTAATTTTTAATTAATGTTTAAAGTATTTATTCTCTCCATCTTATTTTTAATTAAATTATATTTAATATTNGCTAACGTAAAAGTATGATGTACTGTACATGGATAAGACACTTCTTATTTGGGGTAGAGAGCATATATTTTAAATTAAAAAATTATTTAAAATATGCTTACAAATTGCAACCCGGCTTTGTGACGATGTCACAAAAAATAATTGCTCGTCATGCTTAAAATAATTTTTAACTCTTTACTTTGTTTTTCCTACAGTATCATACCTTGTACAACGTAATTGTGATTTTATACAGTTTATTAAATTACATTTTATAGAATTCCTTGGAACAAATTAAATATAATGAATATGAAAATAAAACATTATTAAACTTACATATTGCAATAATGTAAGAATTGAATCAAAATTTCAGGTTTTGTATGATATTCGCGTGTATTCATTAAATCCGCATCGAATTACAAATTGCAAATAGCTTAAAAATGATTAATTAATAAAAATGAATAAAATGATATTCATTTTAAATTACATTATCCGATTTACGTTTAAAACAAGAAAATCTCCATTTCCAGGCAATATTTTTCCTATAAAAAATACATTAATGCATTAAAATTTCCATATTTAAAGACGAATTTAAATTTTTAATAAAATGCAGAAATTACATTTTCATTTTTTCCATTTCCTCGAGTGTATCGACCAGTTGCAAATCCTTGGTTTCCGGGAACACCACAATCAATAATCCACCGACGATGTTTAAAATTCCAAATAAAATATACGGTATCGACCAATGAATGGCGCTTGCCTAAATATTTAAAAAATTTTAAACTGGCGTCGTTATTTATAATTAAATTATAAAGACGTTTAACGTACTTCTTTAGCAAACGGTGCAAGAATTCCTCCAATTCGAGCCGTCATTACGCAAGAACCCATTCCTATATTGCGAACTACTGTCGGATACATCTCGGAAGTGAACATATAAAGTACATTTAGACCCATTACGTTGCTGATATTTCCTACGGCCGCAATCGCAGTTCTTAGAATTTGCATATCTAAATTAATAAAAAAAGAAACATTGCATTGGTTTTCTGTAAGAATCCCCTTGGACGGATAATTCTGATATCGAATGAATGAAAGAGAGTAATATTTTGTTGTTTGTACGAACAATTACGCTTTTATCTTTTATTTTCGTCTTCGTCTTTCTTCGTTGAAATGAATTATTTCTAAGAGAAAACATTGATTTAGAATTCTTAAATTGGATGGCAATCTCGAATTTGAATACAGGAAGAAGAATTTTGAGAAAAATCTAATAATTTATTTTTATTTAGCGTTAACTTTTGATTTTTTAAGTTGAGAGTTAAAGTACGGGAGGGAAAGTATCCGATTTTATTTCGCCACGAAAAACGAATGATTTAAGATATATAAAAGCAAGAAGTGGCATGGAGTTTTATAGAATCTTTTCGTTCAGGAAAAATGGCGCCGAAGTCGAACGGCGAACATTAGCGCGCAATTATGACTTTGCCACGGGAGAAAGTGCGGGAATGGGCGCTAGCGTGGCCGCCAAGATCTCCCCATCTGACCCCCTTACGCGAAAGATACGGTCGACGCGACTTTCGGGATTTTTGCAAGCGCGTGGTCGTAGCCATCGCCACTACGAGAAAGGACACGCTGCAGCCAATTGCCTATCGCCTGCGTGTTGTCGCTACGACTGCCGAAACGGACAGAGATGCGATGAAATTTTCTCTCGTATAAAATATTTAGCCAACTTAAATCTTTAATCGTTAATTTTTTATAATCGGTCAAATTGGATACTGGCCAGCGGAACACCGCGTATTATTTTGTTATATAGTAAAAAACTAGCTGTTACCGCCGGGTTTATAAACTATCCGTCGCGCTAATTGTTACGTCCGGCGTTATTAACCGTAAATTTCAAAAATGTATGAGGTAAAAACCATTTTAAGAACATTATCGGGAGGCCCATAAACTACATCGGAAGTATGTCCTGGTAAATAGAAAGTTTATAGATAATTTATTGCAATTAGTTTGGTTTATTCGGTTAAGTCGACGCCACACGTGGGCGATACGCCGAGGGGATGCCTCCCGGGAGGAGTTTTGTGGGAAATTGGCCCCGTTTAGGTGTTAATAACCCGAAGAAAACCAGGAAAAATGCGATGCGCACGCCCACGACCAACAACAGTTTCGACTTCGGTGCTACGTGGTACTCGTCGAAGTAATAATATCGATATAACGCGTCTATCGAGTTGGTCGAGATCATTGGCAATGGAAATCGTGCCCGCACTCATCGCGTTCTCGATGACAGTGTCAAAACGTGATTTTATTGCCGAAAAACGTAATAAATGCTGGTAAAATGAAAGAAAATCGCTTACTTCCAGGTATACAAATGGTAATAAAACAACATAATCCTCCAACTATCATGAAAATAACCAAAGGTTTCTTCCTTCCAAAGCGCTGTAATCCTTTGTATACGAAAATAATGCCTAGAAATTGAGTTAATCCGGTAATTACCAGGTAAAGTTGGACGCTTCCTCCCACAGTTTCTAAACTAAAAGTGACTCCGTAAAGAGCAAAAACGGAAAATATCCTGGAAAAACAAAGAAAATCCCTTTAATCGAACATTTCCTTACATTAAAAGAATAAAAGTAAGAAAAATATATCGTACCATATTACAAACATGACTACGGTCAAATTTCGTGTAATTTTATGGCGAAATAAGTCTATTAGAGTCGGATTTTTCGATTTATTTTCATCCTAATATTTATCAAACGAGGTTAAATTAATTTTTAAAATGTAATCAATATTTTATTTCATTTTTAAAACACTTTAAAATTAATGTAAATCGTTAAATTCGTCATCGATCTATATCAAAAACTAATAACAACTCCATTTTATCTCCAGGTCATGGGTTTAAACGAGTTCGATGATTTTTAAATAAATAAACACAATATACTTTTAAAATCTGCTAAATTGCGCAAATGTTATCTTTGCATTTCTCACAATTGGTCCAGTCTTTCACATTAATAAAGATGCATCCCGAATTTTCTACACATTCAAACGTAACGTATGATTAAGATAAATAAAAGCGTTATTTCACGCTGTTGGATCGAATGACGAAGAAGAGCCGGGCAACGTTGCCCATATTATTTAAATACGAAATTCTTTATCCCAAAAGCATTATACGAACCGAATTTATTCTTTTAACAAGAGTCTGAACGATCTCGTCTAAATTTTCAATTTTCTTTTTATTGGCTTTCATCGCTTTCTTTAGAACAACTTTCGCTTTCCCCACGTCTCTTTGAGTCAGTAACCATCTCGGCGATTCGGGAATTAATCTCGAAAAGAAAAATATTAAGAAATTCTGTTATTAGAATTTGCAAATTACCCAGGCTTACGTTTAATCGAAAGACAATTCGGACGGAGAACCCGGGTCCAAATAGAAACGCCGCGAAACACCGGATGGACTTTTCTGGGTTTTCCCACACCATTCCTTAATAAGTATCGAGGAATGGCTCCGGAATAATTATCTCCAATGATGTACTTTAAAATACTAGAAAGTACGGTACGCCCGGCCGATACTTTTTGGTGCCCGAGGCCCTTTCTTAATTAAACGGTCCTGGTTAGGCACGAATTGTCCTTCGTTCGACCACCGTTTTATGTTATAATTTGTTTCTACTTACGGTAACAAAGGTATAAGAAGTACGGAAGGAACCGTAAAAATCAACTGTAAGTATCTCCATTCCGTCAAAAACCAAGTAATCGATGCGAGAATCAATTTACTCGTTCCCCACATAGCCATGTCGACCAGGACGATATATTTTCGATGTTCCGTATCTAAAACTTCCGACACTAAAATAAATCGACGAAGAAACGTTAAAAGGCCATTAAATGTATTATTTTTCGACGTAATTTTCTTCCGTACATTTATCGTTAGCGTTAATTGGCGTCTGAAAGATGCCGAATTCACGATATTACACTAAAATTTCTCTTTCGTCGTCTTTAAATTCTATATTTCTGCGTTATAAACGCGCGGAAAAGTTGTAAAATGAATAAATAATTATAAAAATGAGAAACGATACGTACTCAAGACGAAGTAAGGAAGAAAAATGCCGACTCTGAAGAACGATATTAGGAATCGGACGATGGTAAACATCCAATAATTGGTGGAAAATATGCAAATAATACTACACACGGACATGGCGCAGGCGGATAACAGAATTATGGGCCTTCGACCGTATCTGAAAAACATACGTATTAAATATTAATAATTCGTAGTTTAAAAAAAAAAATAATTTGGACGAGTAAAAATGTTAATCGAATTTTAATAAATTTCGTTCGTTAGTGACAAGATAATGGCCGATTTTTCTATTAAAATTTATTAAATTTTCTGCCAAGACCGGTATTATACGCACCCTTGGCAACGTGGTCTTAAAAATCACAAATCAAATTTTATGTCTTATTTTTACTAAAGGGTTGCCCAAAAATCGGTCAACCGCGCTAAATGTCGGTTGGCAAATAACAAAACTTATAAAGAATTGCTTAAGATGACATCCGCCGTGTTGGGTCTGGGTTAAGGCGCAACGCCCTACTCTAAATCGATATAAATTAGTAATCGTAAGAGCAAATTTTGTCGGAATTGCATAAATTCGATGGCACGCGTTGTACGTAGAATTTAAAATAACCTATACTTACATGTCAGAAAGATGGCCGTTGACCAAAGCGGATAAGAAGTAACCCAAGAAATATACGGAATTGGTAAAAGATGCCAACCAAGAATTTTCGCAAATTAAATTCCACTACAATTAATGATAATTATATAATAAAATTAATTAAACAAATGCTAAATTATATAAACAATTAAATCTAGAAACGTTATTTTATCCTTATACCATTTAAATTAATCGAGCGAATGACCGAGATGAGACTTTTAGCCTTTTTTTGGTGTTAAGCGGCCCGGAGAAGCCATTAGGCTCCTTCTTAGAATAAGTGAAAAGACGCGGGTTTCGATGGGTGTAAAATCTCGGACACCGCCATTTGTCGCCTACATTCTTAACTGGAGGAACACTAAGTTTTAGAAGGATTGGCCATAATAAAGACGTAATTTTCCTCCAGCGAGTTGGCCAATCTTCCGAAATCGGGATCTCTCCAAGCCCGCGGAATTCGGCTTAAGAATTACGTCTTTACGGACCGGGGGTCGAGTCCAAAATATCGTTTATTATCGAGTTAATAAGAGATTTTCGAAGGATTAACGTAAAACTGGCGCAGTCTTCTCCCAATTAACCGAATAAATACTACATTTAGATTATTAAGAACATTGGAAATTTACTCGGTTCCGTTATATAAGAACTTATTTATTATCATCCGGTGGTTAAAATAGAAAATTTTAAGTTTAATTTTAATATCGTTATTACGTTTTACTGGAAACTATTCGACGTACGTAAGAGAGTGCATTAATTTCTTATCGCATCCGAAACTGGAAAATTTGAAACAAACTATATATAAACGTATAAACTCTATATATAAACGTAAATTTTGAAAAAAAATATACCGTTATAAATGAAGATAAACAATTTACGGTCACATTTTACAAATAGTAACAAAAAGAACGTATTTATTGTTTTTATTAAGGTAAAATTGTAATAAAAGGAGCACTTACTTCTTCCACGATGGTGGATTTATAGCGAGAATGGTCGTATTCCCAGGAAGCGCAGGACTTAAGTTTTCGTTCTCCGTTCGTTTCCAGCGATTCGTTAATAAATATATCGTACATTTGGCACTTGCTATAAGTCATTCGATTGTCTTCCACGCGTACCGGTATGCTTAAATTCTTCCATTCTTGGTCGGTTAAATTTGCGTATTCCGCCGGTCGTTTACACCAATGAGATACTTCGGGCGATAATACGATTAATGCGTAATTATTAAAAAATCCGATAATGGGAATGAGCGTCATGATGCCGAATAGTTTGATCTGCCAAGGACCGAACGATCCGAAAACTTCCGAGACGTCGTCGAATTTTTCTACCTCTTTGGACGAATCGGCGCACCTAAAAAGTTTAATTAGTTGTAGTATAAAATCTGCGCTTCTCCTCACCTTTTAGGCACCGGCAAAATTACGCCATTTTCGGCTTCTTTGCGCTCGAGATTGTCGGCGGCGCGCCTTCGATACTACTTACTTTCGCCCACCTTAACCGCAAAATTACGTATTTAAACTAATTCTTTGACTTTTACGTAACCGCGTGTTACGTAAATAACGTATCATTTATACGTATAATATAAATAAGCTTTCGTAGGTCGGATAAAAGGCGCGAGTCACCTTTTATCCAGACTTTTTCGTCACTAATCTCGCGCCATTTAACCGCCTTACGTTCGATACATCGATCCCGTAGAGGAGAGAAAAGGTTCGGGCACTACGTCCCCGATGAAATAATTGTGAAACTCTCTGGATCCCAATAGGTGTAAACTTTAAGATAGAATGTCTCGAGTCGACGCGTTATCCCGGTATGGAAATACCGGGAATAATATATGTAAATAAATATACTTATTTTTTAAATCGGAGCGGGCCTATTTTCGTCGCCCAACCCAAACTCCGGTCCCACCGCCGGGATAAACGTACTTTTAGTTATCGCCGTGGAAAAATTTCTTCTTAACCGGTGTGGGAAATCCCGATTTAAGAAGGTCCTTACCGTCTTTTCGTAAGAGATTAAACCGTCCCGCATTCCGCAAATATACAATTTATATTATCGATAATAGCCAGCGAAAACGGCTCCTAAATTTTGATTTATAGTAAAACCGAGTAGCTATTTTACTCGTTTTAATCGATAGATGATAATTTCAACGAAAATGAGAGATTTCTTTAGTATAACAATTCCCGCTTTTTGTGGGATTTTTCTGGTGGCGTTAGATTGGCAGTAGAGTAGGCCGTCCCTCGCCATTGGCCCTATATAAACCGACGAGTAGTCGTAAGCTTCTCGCCTGTAAAACATTAATTTAATAATTATCTGTCAGTGGCCGGTCGGTCGAGATACCGGGCTTATCGAACCGCAACGGAGCCAAATAATCGAGACGACATTAAAACGACACTTTTAATAGCGGAATGCATTTCGGTACTCGACGGACCCGCCACGGATATAGATACCCGGGATCGATCGGAAGGGGGAACGGGAGGGGCGGAATTTTTGTCCACGCATCGGACAAAAATATAGGAGAAGGCCGGTAGAACAGCCTTCATTTTACAGTTAAATTATTGGAGAAAAACTTTTTCAATTTTTAATATAGAAAACACTTTTTGCCTCGACCGTCCGTAGCTAAAGCGGGTATAGAATTTATAATCGAACTAAAAGACCCCTAGCCGGACAATAAAGCCTTTTCGGCACCGGCGATACAATAAAAGTATACATAATCCTTTTCCAAATCCTTCCGAATGCGAAAACGAAATCACTCCGGAATTTGAAATAAATCGTCGATTAAAAGAGGAAAAATGTGCCGAAGAATATTTTCGTTCGGCCTTTGAACAGAACTATCGATTCGATAATGGACGGACTTTGGTGCGGATTTCTTCCATTCGCATCTTTACGGAAATTGGACCAAGAGAATATAGTTTCCGAGGCAAAATTATTGCTATAGAAACGGCAGAAGCGCGCTTACCAGTTCAATTTTAAACTAAGCGAGAACGGCGGAATTACTCCGGGAAATTATGGTAAACGAAAAGAATTAAAAACTACCATCGACGACGATTAATTGGACCAGGTAGCGCTATTCAGAAATAATCGGTCGATTGGCTAGCGTTAAAACTTCCGTAAAATAATTAAGCGTAATAAAAAATACTTTATTTTCAAATATCTCGTTTCTTGTTTGGCCAGACGTATCCCATTAGTAACGTTGTTTGTTACCACGGATTCTAGCCAATATACCGGCCGCATGGACGGGTCGGCCAAGCGTATGGCCTTCTCCCCACCTAACCCGTAGAAACGTCTAATTTCTTCTAAAATCGCCTATTTATCCGTTTTGGAATTGGTCCGACGTATTTTGGATGCCTTCGAAATGCGAATAAAGCGGACGACCCTTCGTTCCAACCCGAATCGAATAGGAGTAGACGTCGTTCCTATAAGAAATATCTATTCTTAAATACCATTTTATCGCGCTATAATTTTCACTTTTAATTGTAAGAGTATTTATAAGGAAAAAGTTTCGCGCCTGGTGGGTGCCGTTGAAAATGCGCCGTTAGCGTAGTAAGATCGCGCCTATTATATTTATTCGTCTGGAATTTTCCAATCGACCGGGTTATTTTAAAGTATAAATTTGGGTCTTAATCTATATATAATAATAATAATAATAACAAGCGCGGAGCCCGAACGGTTAGGAGTCATGGAAATTCGGTACGCCGTTAGGGTACGTGGCCAAAAGGCGCCCTAAGAAGGGATTTTTCGAAATTCTTTCCCGCGGGGGATAGGGACGGGATTAAGGATTAACGCTTCCGTCGACGACGGAAGCGTTACGTAACGATGGAATTGTTAAGAGAAAGCCAGGCGCGATTTTTCGTTTTTGCGGGAAATGGAACATATTTTTAGACCCGCTTAAAAATTCTCCCATGGGTGGGGAAAGGGGGGAACCCGATTCTGGCATTCTGCGAAAACGGGTAAGGTCGGCCGTAACGTAATAATCTTAATCTTCCCTACGGTTACTTTTGCCCCAGCAACGCCGGGCCTACCCGCTAGTAGAATAATAAATACTGTATCTTAAAGTATTCTATTCAAATAACTTAAATGTACCCGAAAATAACCGTGGCCAACGACGACGGACCTACGCATTTTCGGTTGGATAAAATTTAATTAATGATATAAACTTAATTTTTCGTTAAAATAAAAATCAAAACGACTTACTCGACATTTCCTTCGGAAGAATTTTCGCACATTTTCCAATGCTGTTAATTTAAAGAAGGGCGACAATCGAATCCTTCATTTACAAATACGAACCGATGGAATAATCGTAGTTGACCCTTGGGTTTATTTTTCTAGGATTTCTCGCGTGGACTTTCGTCCGAATCACGATGTGGTGAACGGAGCGTGATCGGTTTCCTTCCCTTTTTATACGATTTAAAATTAAAAATACATTAACCGATTAAAAGATTTAACTATTTAAAATTTCTTACAATTTAGCAGTTTCGGTAAATAAACCTACTTACGTATACAATTAAGTTATTAAGAAATTTTATCGACGTTACTAGAAACGTTTAAGTAAACAGTAATCGTAAATTATCTGAAATGCTTTTTATAAATCCTTCAACGGCCGCCACTTGTTTATAAGCTCTCAACGCTTCCATAATAACCTATTCAAATACGTTAATAAAACGGTTAATTGGTTTTAAAACGCCCATCGAAAGCCATCGAGTGTATTAAGCCGGGCGCCAACCCACCCCCCAACTGCCGGTGTTCGGGGTAGGAAGACAGCTCGGCCACCGGCGGGCGCTCTTCTTTAAAGTCGCCCGACGCCGTAGAACGGGGATGGCCAACCTATTTGAACCCGCGTGCCAAAGTTTTAAAGTTTTTAAAGATGTTGGCGCGTGTCAAAGCTTTAGACTGGGAATGAAGATATTTAAAGAAATTAAACCAATACGCTATATTAGAATAAACGTAAAGAACCGATTGAGAAAAGGGTAATCGGGCGATAAACCAAAGATAAATCGACGCGTTACGCGCCACTTTGGGAACACGCGCCGTAGGTCGGCCACCTCTTCCGTACAACCACCGTCCAGACGGTGATATTCGTCCCCGGCGGCATTAAATCTAGTTAAGAATAATCGTTCGACTACGGTCGGAGCACCAGAAATGCGCGCGTTAGCGCTTATCCGTACTCGGAGTTCTGCGCTATTTACAATCGTATACTTTGTAAGGAGGACTACCGGATAACCCAGGCGCTTAAAGCGTCATTTGCCGCACATAAAATACAACGTCTGTCGCAAATTCTGTAGACCATTTTACTCCTTTCGTGTCCGCAATATTTAATACAATACGGCTACGATATTACCACGTATGGCGGATTGCGGCGGTAATTATTTTATTAAAGGGGGCGCCAGTTATAAAACGGTAGGCGGTACGTTACGCTAGAGGCTTCGAACTGGGATCGGCGCCCCTACCCAGTGCCGCCGGTCGCGCCGGGGGCTAACTCGGCCTGGAAAACCAGGAACGGGGTTTTGTCGACGTACGACCGGTCGTAGGGGCCAATCGACCAATATCGTTCGTTAGTTTCTTTTATATCCGCGGAATAGGATAGAAGTCGCCAATATTTTCTGTTGTTTGCAGCGCCCTGGAAAATTAGGAAAAGGGCAATCCAGACGAAAATGAGGCCACGCGCCTCGATGTCCGGGCACCAACGATTTCGTATTAGGTGCTAAGGAAAAACTTTTTAGGACTGGTCGTTAGATACGGATTACTTTACCAACGATAGCGTTAGTTAGGGTGTAATTACGCGTCGACGACTACGATAGCAAACCTAACCCTCTCGTTGTTATTCTCCACCGTACGACAACGAAACGAAGGACGTAACGCGTAACATCGACTGCCGCGGTAGGACCGGTAGGAAGAAACCGAGTGGCTCCGATCGCCCTAGTCCGGTCCGAGTCGCGAGACGGAACGTCGCTGTCGGTCGTTTCCCCGCAGAAATAGTCTGGAAAGGGCCCGAAGAGGACAGGTACGTATACGATGCGGCGCTCCCAGGTCATCCTACGCGTACGGACTATAACTCTTCGTAAATATACAGGGTGGCCCGAAAGTCAGTTAACTAGTTTAAAAACTACATTTTTATCTTAAATACTGTACTATTTATAAATTTTATTTAAAAAAATAAAATTACTGGAAACGATATTTTCCTTTCGCTTTCGCGCGCTTTTAAAAGTTATTAAATTGCTTGTAATTTTACACGGCCAATCGACTTTTAGGCCGCCGATCGGTAATTACGCGCTAAAAGATAAGATTAACGGCTAAAAATGTCTACAGAATTAATCAAAATAGAATAAGATTAATTGGGATGCCTCTGTGTCTTTATTTTCTACCATTCGTTAAATGTTTGTCTACCAGGACTAAGATTACTAAGAGGACGTGTTTTAGTTTTTGCGAAAGAGGAAAAAAAACCTTATTCGGAGAAACGAGCAATCTTTATTTTCGCCTCGTATTATACCCGTTACGCTCTTTTTTTGCCTTTCGGACCCTCCTCGGCAAGTTTACGAAAGCGTGGCGCTAAAACAAAAATTTATGAAACTTTAAAAATACGTAACAAAAAATTGCCCGCCATCACCGCTTACAATTACCGTATCGTTAATTACTTCGATACGTAAATAAATACACGGAAGAATTCCTATCGCAATACTACAAAACCTGTATAAAGTAAAAACATATTTTTATAAATATAACGTTCCAAAATTTGCCATACAAAGATTACCAGACAGACAAACGATATTTACGCGTTAACACCACTTACAATTTCTCCGTTGTTAATTTCCACCATATGTAAATAAATACACCAAAATATCTTTATCGCGATACTACAATACCTGTAGAAATTTTTTTAAATATTTATAAAACATATAATATTCCAAATGGGACGTTTAAAAGGACTTTTTACTGGCGGAGCTACGCTTGTAGCAGCAAACNACCCACCCCCTCGGAACCGACACCCGATCCTAGAGAAGAATAATATACACCTTGTCCGGGGAATTCTTTCAGTTGACCTGAAGAAGAGCGAACAGAACGCTCGAAAACGTTTGTCAAGCGATATTTAACGTATACGCATAGAGCACCGGTCACAGGTTCCGATAGTGTGACGTTATTTTCATCCCAGTGCTGAGAATAGAATAGTTCCTGCATTTAAATCAAATTTTCTTTATTTTGATCTTTAAAGTCACACCTCTTCCTATATGTGAGATTGTCTTATATTCGAGTAAACACAATATATTATTATCTTTTTGGCAGTACAAATTTGCCAACTGTACAGAAGAATTTGCTGACATTGGGGACAGAACAACCTCTTGCCTCAATCTTTTGCAGCTTTGCTGGAGTTGTCTATAAAAAATTATACAGCTACTAAATTTGAAAATTTATAATTTTGACAAATGTTTACCTTAAAATTTATCAAAAATACTGATGAAGAAATTAAATTCCTTTGCTCAACAGTGATTTTTTGTAGAAATTATACATATATTTATATATATTTGATAACAATCTGATCCCGCTATAGAAGGGGATGTAATCCGACAACACCTGAACTGAAACACTGATCTCACTCAATTAAGGGGTGTGATCCTGACAATATCTGATCCATAACAGATCAATCCAGACAATAACTAATATACAAATCACTAAATATACATTAAATTCTGACAATATCCAATATACTATATTATATCAATATAGTACTAGTAATACTATATTAATACAATATCCAATATACAATATTAAATATGTACTGTACATTCCCAATAATGTTTCCTTAGTTACCCGATCTTGAGTTCCCACCTCCAGGGATGTTCAGTCTATACTCTGATTACACTTCAAGAATTTTGTGGATGAGTCTTCATCTAAATACCACTTTCCACCCCTTAATTCAAACAGGAGAGAAATTTCAAAATAAAATCCTTGTGAGATTCTATTCCTTACGACATATGTATTACATCTACATATATAATGTCACCTTCCTTCTATTAAGAGTCACTAATTCTTTGTTCCTTCCTACACATGCTCACCTTCCTTTCTTTTATGA
The DNA here is from genome assembly GCF_000671375.1 of Centruroides sculpturatus. Classification (NCBI taxonomy): domain Eukaryota; kingdom Metazoa; phylum Arthropoda; class Arachnida; order Scorpiones; family Buthidae; genus Centruroides; species Centruroides sculpturatus. The sequence goes on from NW_019384846.1 coordinate 146,613, forward strand.
TTTCTTCCACTTGTTCAGTGGTCATTTCAGACAAGACAAAGCCCATCTAGGGAAAAAGATGTCATCACCTCAGTTCTCTTGTTCTTATCCCCTTTCTATATGTCACCTTCTCCTTTCCATCAATTAGGGCACTTCATGATGGTCCAGTTGGACCTCTTCAGATGCACACCTGACAAATTGAGACTGTTATCATCTGCTGCAATAAGTTTTACCAAGGCATTGTAATGGCTCAGGATGAAAAACAAACAGAAAGAATAAAAGTGAATATGGGATGTACCACAACATAAAGTCAAACTTTACAATACTGTATACAGATCTATATATGATTCTTTCATCAGTTTAAAAAATTTTAATCTGTAACCTATTCAAACCAAGAAAGCTCTAATTATACAAGAGATGAAAATACTTTCATCAATAAATTTTAAATTTGTTACTGTATCATTAAATTTATGTTTATTCTTAAGTTTAAAACACTGTTTAATAGACATGTTCAAAAGTTCATACATTAATTTATAAATATTAAGTTTGGTTTATAAAAAATGTTAATATTACTATATTCACAAATATTNATAATATTCCAAATGGGACGTTTAAAAGGACTTTTTACTGGCGGAGCTACGCTTGTAGCAGCAAACGATAAATAGCTTTTTCGTTTGGTCCAATGGTTTAGGCCTATATGCAGTTTATGGCTGTTAAGCTCTAATACGGTGCTCCGAATAGCTTGCGGTTGGTCGCTAGGCGACGGAAGATCCGGCCTGGTAGAACGGCCAACGCGCGCGAGGGGAAAGAATGCCTTCCGGGAGGGAAAAACTGGCTCCTATTCGGGCGTCCTCGACGCGGAGAAAACCCGGAAAACTCCACGCTGCCGGCCCTTCCCAGCGCGGCGCCAACCCACGACCGAACTCCCAGTGTTCGGGGTCTAGTCCACTCCAGTGCGGGGGACGAAGACCGCTCGGAAATAGCTTTTTCGTTTAATTAACATACACCTTTATAAACTTTCTATTCTATTGCTCCCGTTATCGAGGATACTGTTCCACCATTCTGCCCAACTTATTGTTCGTCCTGTTGGTTTGTCGTTTTATGTAAATATGTTCGTGTAACTGTCTTTTAAAATTGTTTTTTTTTTCTTTATTTTATCGTATCTAAAGCGACTTCGCAACCCTCTGATCCGCTACCGCCGAATTTGCATAACTTCCTTTTATCGCTCTTATATGTTCCTTTACAGTAGATCCCCCTACAAGACGGGTTCCTATAATTACGATTCCTATAAGACGGCGAAAAAATTGTGGCGGTATCCGTAAACAACGGTAGAAAAACTCCTATAATTACGTAAAACGTCATCGGGCAGCCGAACTACTTTCCGCCGTCCAGCGCCACGCTTTGGACAGTTTAGGCGGATAAATTGAGTTTAGTATCGTCTGTACATATAATTATATATAAATTAGGTACTGTATATATACAGTAATTATATATTAACTTAATTTATTGTAAGTTCATTATAATTATATATATACTTTCCGCGTCTAGCACCACGCTATGGACAGTTTAGGCGAGCTATCGTCTGTACAGTATGTCAATTAGGTACCGTAAGTCTAATACAGTACTGTAATTTTATATATTTCTTGTGAAAGAAACATTTCTTATTCAACGGCCATTAAAATTATTTCTATTAATGTCTCCAAAGTTCAACCAAGTTTTCGCAGAAAAATAACATCAGAAATCGCGCCGCGGTTTGCTGCGCTGTTCCGCGACGAAAACAAGCTCGAGCAACGGCGACGTCGAACGGTGCGCACTCGGTAAGTAATCCTACAATTTATTGTTTATAGCGTAGTTTATACGGATTATTTCCGAAAAATTATACGTGTTTTGGAAATGTTGAGTGGAATTAGTCTAGAATCAGTTAATTTTATGGAAGAAAACCTTTCAAACAGCCGTAGTCCATAAACTTCACACGTGTCGGGCTGTGATTCCTACAAAATTGATTCATAAAGAACGGAACGTATCTACCGTCTTATAGGGGGATCGACTGTATTCGTATTTTAAATTTCCTCCTTGTATGTTCTTTTTTGTCCTCAGCTGCAAATGAATAAACTACATCCTTTTCTTCTAGTTTATCCTTTTTTTTATTCTCTCAGTAATTTAAATATTTTTTGGTTGAATCTAGTTTTTCTGGTATAATACAAGGTGAAAATAAAGATTGTTTGTTCCTCCGAATAAGTATTTTCCTCGGTTACAAAAACCAAAACGTCCTATTAATAAGCTTAGTCCTGGTGGACAAACATTTAACAAATTGTAAAATAAAATAACATTTATACAGTAATACCTCGACTTAGGCCAACCCTGAGTTAGGCGATTTTCAAATCTCGTCGATTCGCCTTTTGTTTGACTCTCGATTACTCACTCCCCCCGCACTATTGTTCGGCTTAGGTGTTCGGACGTGTGGCGCGGAATCGACGCGTAGCTACAATTTATTTTGTGTTATTTATTTCTGTGTTTGTTATATCTACGGACACTCGAGAGACTCTATTGCAGTGGCGTGCCGTCATTAGAAGCGTTGGAAGCGCCGCTTCCCTCGTATTCTCTAAAAAATAAATAAATATTAATTTTAATAATATTAAAATAATCGCACAATATTTTATTATAACCGCATTATGTATCTTATTACAAATTTCTATACTACACGTGAAAAAAAAAAAATGCTATTGTATATTAGAATATTAGTGGCAGAGTAGAATCTCCTGTATTTTCAGATTACGAAAAGTCAGATTTGCGCACGCGCTTTACAGAGCACCAACCTCACCCGGTTTAGCCGGTGGAAGCCTACGACCTTGGGTGAAAGCTGCACACATATAAAGATTCCAATTCTATCAAGGACCGGTTCTGGGCTGTTAGCCGCCTGCCCACTAGATATTTCGATTACGTGAATAACGAGT